>NC_091954.1:103165562-103228062 GCF_031021105.1 Erythrolamprus reginae
CCTCTTTTGTGCCAGTTGTTTGTGCAGAGAATGTGATATTTTTTTATCCTAGCAACAAAATAAATGACAGATTGTTTAGATGGCTGATTCAGAATCAAAGTGTCACTTTTCATAACCACAGCCGTTTTGATCTGAAATGTATGGTGCAATTACCGATAGTCCTCAATTTATAACTTTAATTGGATGCGGAATTTCCATTCCAGTTGTTAAATGAGTCTCCTCTAATTTTATGAAGTTTTGAAACAAATTGCTAAGTGTTGTTAAGTGAATCAGGCAGTTGTTCAGCATACCCACCTTTCCCAATTGACTTTGCTTATCGGAAGTCAGCTGGAAAAATCACAAATGACGATCGCACGACTCTGGGATGTGTCAACATTGTAAATACACACTAGTTGCCAAGCACCCAGTTTTGGTCCCATGACTATGGAAAGTGCTGCGACATTTGTAAGTGTGAGGAATTGTTATAAGTTTTTTTTTCAATGTCTATGTATTTTATTTTATTTTATTATTTCATTTCATTTCATTTATTTCATTTTTTATTTTTCCCCTTTTCTTTTCTTCTATTTTATTTTATTTTGTTTTTATATTATTTATTTACTTACTTTATTTTACTTTATTTTATTATTTATTTTTATTTTTATTTTTCCTTTCCTTTCCTTATTTTATTTTATTTCCTGCAATTATTATTTTTAGAAGTAACTCAAGGCTGCAAAACATACCCAACACATCTTTCTCATCCTCCTTTCTCCACAACAACCACCCTGTGAGCTGATTTGGGCTGAAAGAGAGCAACTAGCCCAAGGTCACTCAGCTGGCTTTAATGGCTAAGGCAGAACTAGAACTCACGGTCCCCTGGCATCTTAACCACTAGATCAAACTGCCTCAAATGATTTTCACATTCATAGACATATTAACAACATCTATAGACTATGCAAAAGACAATCAACCAGCGCCAAAGAGAAAAAGACTCCAGCACTGCTCCATCTGTAATCAGAGCTCACCCTATTATAAATTAACTCCAAGGTCAACTTCTGACCAACAATCAAGTAAGCAATGCCCCAATCAAGAAACTACCAAAGAGCCAACAGTAAACAGCCCAAACAAAAAATCCCTAAAACTGCCTCTGCCATACAGACAAGCAGGTCACCAGAATATAATCTGGCAGCAAAGAGCACTCCTTACCAGCACTGATGATGTTACCTAGATAGGTAATGAAATGCTTGTAAGAAAATGAGCAAGCTCAGAGATCACTAAGGATCTAGACCACACCTAGAGTACTGTATAAAATAGAATAGAATAGAATAAAATAGAATAGAATAAAATAATAAAATAATAAAATAATAAAATAATAAAATAATAAAATAATAAAATAATAAAATAATAAAATAATAAAATAATAAAATAATAAAATAATAAAATAATAAAATAATAAAATAATAAAATAATAAAATAATAAAATAATAAAATAATAAAATAATAAAATAATAAAATAATAAAATAATAAACAAAACAAAACAAATAAAAACAAAACAAATCAAATCAAAACAAATCAAAACAAATCAAAACAAAACAAACAAATAAAAACCAGTGGGACAGTTTTACCTGCGGAGGTTGTGAGAGCTCCAACACTTGAGACTTTCAAAGAGAGATTGGACTGCCATTTGTCTGAAATTTATTTATTTACTTATTTATTTATTAAATTTGTATGCCGCCCCTCTCCGCATAGGGACTCCTGTTTGGGTGGGGGTTGGACTAGATCAGGGGTCGGCAAAGTTAGCTCTTCTATGACATGTGGACTTCAACTCCCAGAATTCCTGAGCTAGCATGATTGGCTCAGGAATTCTGGGAATTGAAGTCCACATGTCATAGAAGAGCCAACTTTGCCTACCCTGGACTAGATGATCTACAAGGTCCTTTCCAACTCTAATAATAATAATAATAATAATAATACCAAAATTATACTTGCCTACATAGGCAGAAGCTAAAACAGTGCAGAGTTTGACATCCTCCCCCCCAGTTTGGGAGCTTGCGTGTAATACTCTAGGAACTGTACTCAATGTGAAAATGCCATATTAATAGAAAAACGATTGACATTTATTAAAATTGCTGTGCCTGATGTATGCTGCCATAAAACTAAGGGTCTTTAGATAAAATATAGCAGCATGCCATGGGGAAAAAAACAACAATGAATAGCCTTTTGCGCAGAATGCACTGAAATATCCAGTAACTCAAGTGGGAGGGCATATGCTTGCCATATAATCCCACATCAGACCTGACCCATTCATTAGTCAAAGGCCAGGTAATATACACCACTCTTCCAAAGTGATGCTATAGAACGTCAATTGCCATGAGAACAGTTAAAAGCTGCAAATTGTGGTTGAAAAGGAAACCTGGAAATAAAACAGCTTCTGCTGTGTTTGCTATCGGTATTTTCAATAATAATAATAAAAAAGAGCGAAAATACAGCAATGTTGTATTGGCCCATCTTGTTCAATAAAATCCTTCACATCCGCAGACATACCCTGTGACACCAGTCGTAAATTGTCAGGACTATTTAATGTTATTTCATTGTCATATAGCTCACTGGGCTTAGAAATCAGGTTTTGTTTTGTTTTTTTAACACCGCAGGTCAGTTGCATTGATTACTCAAGTCTTTTCTAAGCTCAGTGTAAGTACCCTAAACGTGTAAAATCTGGAATGGTTTGGAGTAGGTTATTTGAAGGGCTGTTACATAAATCTGTCCAGCCTTAAGCTCGGCTTCAGAGGTTTTATTTCTGGCCCATCACTAAAGTGGTTGATATTAGGAATGCAGCCTTTTCAATGGGCGATCCCAACTCATGTGAAATATCTTGTGCCAAGAACTATTTTATTTATTTATTATTTATTTATTTTGTCCAATACACAATGAGAGTTTTAGTGGGTATATATATATTTGTTTTCGTAGATTTTCATGGGTACAGGTATGATGGTCTTGGTATATTCGGGTTTCTTCCCGTGTAGGATTTGGACATTTCTGGCGACGTTTCGACGAGGTCCCACTCGTCATCTTCAGGCTGGTGTTTCTGTCCTTGTTCTAGGGCGAACACAGCGAGACCTGAGTTGCCTTCCTTCTATAAATACTTGTGGCTGGGTGTGGTTTGATGGCTCAGCAATTGCCTGCTGTGTAGAAACTTCCTGGTGAGTCAGTGGGGTAACACACCTGGGGTCGTTGATGTAACTGTCACGTTTTTTTTTGCTGAATTTGAAAATTAAGGGAGACTAGCATAGATCTATTTCAGCCTTATTTTGGCCTCATCAGCTAGCCATACCCTCACTGGGACTTGAACCTATAATCTTTGCCTTGTAAGGCAGAGAATTAACCTCTAGGCTACAGTATCCAATCCCTTCAGCTCTGCACCAGGGAAGGGTTACATATTTTTGTGTCGAATCACCCTGGTGTATTGAAGGAACCTCACAGCTCCTTTTTTGCCTCTTGGCCCAACCCAGGACCATTTCCAAGGCGGTTAATTTTATTGATAGCCGACAATTCTATCTTTATGTGTCACATTTTTTTTGGTTGAATTTGAAAATTAAGGGAGACTAGGATAGATCTATTTCGGCCTTATTTTGGCCTCATCATACACACACACACACACACACACACACACAGAGTAAATACATGATGAAGGTTATAGAGGAGATACTCATAGTAAAATATATCTAAGAAAGAATAGAGAAGAAGGTATAGTAATAGAACATATCAATGAAAGAACAGAAGAAGAGATATAGGAATAGAAGAAAGGTATAGGAGATATAGGAGAGCAATAGGACAGGGAATGGAAGGCACTTGTACTCGCCCCTTACTGACCTCTTAGCAATCTGGATAGGTCAACCGTAGATAATCTAAGGGTAAAGCAGCTTTTGTGGGAGAGTGATATATTCTCAACCTTCCAGAGAATGCCATTTGTTGGAGATGTTTGCCACACACACCAGTGCTAAATCACATTCCCGGAAATCCTCCAGGAGATGATTTTGTTAGAATACAATGTGTGTGCTCATCTTTCAGCTTTAGTCATTCTGTATGTTTAATTCCAGTTCAATGCCATGCTGGAATTTTTCTTATATTGCACTTCATTAAATGAGTTACAGTAATCCCTCGCTACTTCATTGTTCATCTATTGCGGATTTGCTATTTCACGGGTTTTCAAAGGGGGCTTAAATCCATTAAATGTTTAACTTTTTAAGATAATTTTAAAATTGATTATTCCTATTAATTGGATTTAGAAGTGTTTTATATACTGTATTTTTGTTGAAATGTTGTAAGCCGCCCCACGTCCAAGGAGACGGGTGGCATATAAGTCATGTAAGTAAGTAAGTAAGTAAGTAAGTAAGTAAGTAAGTAAGTAAGTAAGTAAGTAAGTACTGTAAATAAATAAAATTAGGACCCTAAGATATTGTGAAAATAATGGGCTGCCCGGGAACTCTTTCTAAAAGGCAATCTTTAAAAGAATAAAAGGAGCAAGGCATGATGGGTCAGGGAGGAGGATCAAGGCTATGAAATTAAACTGGGTGAGAAATGGGTCCAAGGCCTATAGGGATCCATCCAGCAAGAAGTTGGACCAAGAGACCCAGTGGGGCAGAATGGGGGAAAGATAGGCAGGTAGGGCAGTACTGTAATGGCATCCTTGCAGTCAGTCATAAGGGTGGGCAGATTGCCAATTGCCTAAATAGTGATCACATGACTGTAGAGGTGCTTAAAGTAGCCATAACTTTGGGTACAGTAGTAAGTCCCTTTGTTCAGCAGCATTGCAATTTGGAATAGTCACTAATCAATATTGTAAATTGAAGATTTGCTGAAAACTTATTCTCTCCTTCATTTAAAAAGAAAAAGTCATTTGTTTCATGTGTTTGTGTTTGGTTATAGAAAGTTGGAGTACAAATGGCAAATTGCAGTATTTCTGACTTTAACAAATCTCTGAGCGAAGGCGACATTGTTTTTCCTTGTTATCAGTACCTTTGTACTGTATTTGATTGTTATTCCATTTTCATGGAGATCTCTTGAGTTTTCAGGAATCAGGAGAGCGAAACAAACAAGCTGCAGAATTTAGTGGTATAGATCTCACGTTTGCTGTTTAAATTGAATAATAATGCAGAAAAAAATTAAGTGGTGGTTTGCTTTTGAAAAATTTAACCGTCTATTTTGTGTGATGTGCCTGTCACTTCATTAGATTCCTGAAAATGACATATGCTAAACAAATCACCTTGGACAAGATTGATCTTCTGTGATATATTTAGCTAATTGTTTCATTTTCCCCCGCTTTAAAAAATAATTAAGGGAACAAATGTTGATAAATACGAGTACCGATGAGCACAAGGAGACTATATTAGAAGAAATTGAAGTGAGACAGGGATGACAATCAACAGTCTATTTTATAGCTCTAGACTCCATAACATTGCACAATAATATTTTTTGGAAAATCAATGACTTCTGGTAACACAAATTTTCATTTTTAAATAACCTGGAGGCTAAAACGTTTGAAGAATGGTTGCAGGAATTGGATACGTCTAGTTTAATGAAAAACGGATTTGGGGTGATATGAGAGCAGTGTTCTATAGGGTTGCCACAAGGAAGATAGGATCAAACTATTCTCTCTTTTAAAATAAATTTAAAAAGTTTACTTAGTGATAAAACCCATAAAAAAGACAACACCAAAAAAGAAACAATTAATAAATATGTGCATTGGCATCCTTCAGTCTCGAAAGACCATGGCATCATGCTCTGGATTCCCCAGAGCATAAACCCTGGGTAGGTCAGTACTACCCTAAATTATTACATCAATATTCACCAAAACTCTACTATTCACGAATTTTATATATATATATATAATACATACATACATATATATGTTCAAATTCCAGTAAAAAGGGTGTGGCTACCTGATGAAGGCAAATAAGCCCAAAGTAGATCTATAGAAGTCTGCCTTCCTTTTCATTATCAGCAAAAATGCATACATACTGTTGTGGTTGGCTCTGGCCCAGCTCCTGCCCCAGGGAATGGGGAGGTGGATGCAGGGGAAACTTCAACATGTCACAGGCCTGTGTTATTGCCGACAAAATCAGTTCAGAGTTCAGTTTCCTCGGATGAAGAAGAAGGTGAGAGTGACTTGGCCGAGGGGGACTTGGCACACAGCCCAGGCAGTCAATCTCCCTTATCTTCCATTGATTCAGATGATGACGTTTTGGACCCACGCAAGCGCAGATTTATGCGTAGAAGAGACCAAGTAAGAACATATTACAGGAAATAAGTGAGGCCACCTGTGTTCGGTGGGGCTCCAGTAATGAGGGCTGCTGCTATAAATAGCAGCATGTGGGTTTGGCCGTTGTGGAAGAATATCTGATCGGAGTTCATCAGGAATCCTGTGTTGTCTGGACTTTGTTGCTTTTTCACACCTTGGAAAACAAAGCAGAGCAACGTGTGTGTGTGTGTGTGGCTCACTTCATTGGAAGAAGAAGGGGTGTGAAGTTTCTTCACAGCTGCTAGCTAAGTACTTAATGACTGCTTAAGGGAAATTGTACAGACTACCTGGTTGTTTTGGGACGAGTGCTCTTTGCAATACAAAAAGAGTGCTTTGTTAATTTTGACTTTTGTGATATAGAACATTGTTTTGAATTTTCAAACGTGTGTGTGTCTGAAATTTGTACCCTTGAATTCTTGGGAGGCTCCTATAAGAGAGCCCGGCAGAACACATACATACATACACACACACACACACACACACACACACACACACAAGCATATGCACATACATTTTAATTCTCCATAGGGTTTCCTTACTTTGAAATCTTGGTTCTCCTTTCTTCCCACCAGTGGTATAATTTATTCCACATTTCATAATATATAATCTCATTTTTTTTCTTTTAATTCAAGCGTTAGTCTGTCTATCTTCATGCAAATTAGTATTTTATATAGAACTACTTCTTCTGTGGGTATTTTCCTGTTCTTCTAGTGTTGGGCATAAGCAGGTCTTTCAGCAGTTATGCAGCATTAAATATGTGGTGTTTTCCTCATATGTGTCCCTTGTTATCTCTAGTAGGAAAAGTTCTGGCTTTAAGTCAATTTGCCTGTTCAATATTTCTTCCAACCAATCAGGACCAAAGGACCTGGAGGTAGAACAAAAAGCAATGGATGGAAACTAATCAAGGAGAGGACCAACCTAGAACTAAGGAGAAATTTACTGACAGGGCAATTAATCAGTAGAATGACTTGCTTCCAGAAGTTGTGGAGGCTCCATTACTGTTTTTAAAGAAGAGATTGGAAAAACTTGTCAGAAATGGTATTGGATTTCCTACCTGAGGGGATTGGGCTAAAAGACCTCCAATGTCCATTTCCAACTCTGTTATTCTGTTTTTATCTAGGCATTTCAACTGGTTAGTTAACCTCCTTGTTCTGTGTTAATGAAAGCAACAAATGAAAACATTAGCCTTTTCTTTCTGTTGCAATATTGCTTCATTGTCATTCCACTCTGGTAGTCTTTAAATGCCAAATATTAACAAGAGAAGCTCAAGGTACTTCAAGGGAAATTTTTACTTTTTGGAGATAGTAAAAACAATGGTTAAATGCTCATTATTGTTCTGTCGGGCTCTCTGGTAGACTCCTCCCAAAAATTCACAGGTACAAATTTCAGACACACACACACACGTTTGAAAATTCAAAACAATGTTCTTTATAATGAAAATTCAGGTAAACTAAGCCCTCTTTTGGTATAGCAAAGAGCATTCGTCTCCAAACAAAATGGTAATTGGTACAAGTCCCTTATCAGTTCTGAGATACTTAACTTGCAGCTGTGAGGCAATTCGCAGTCCTTCTTCTTTCCCAAAGTGAAACACATTTTGCTCTGGTTTAGTTTCAAAGCGGGGAAAAATCAGCACACAAAAGGTCAAAGTCAGTAAAGCAGTCAGGAAACACAACAATCAGATAATCCTCCACAATGGCCAAACCCACAGGCTGCTCTTTATAGCAGCCTCACTAAGTACCACAGCCCCACCCAACCATAGGTGGCCTCATTTTCTTTGATAATAATCTCTCAGTTGTTGTTGCCTATGCATCGCTCTCCGCATGCGTGGCTGTATCATTAGCTCTTGTTCTGAATCCAAGGAGGAGCTAGATAATTGATCTCCTTCTGAGCTGTCTCTCCTCCTCCCTGTCACTCCTGTCTTCTTGGTCAGAGGAGCCTTCATCATCAGATTCTACCGGGGGGGGGGGGGGGGGGGGGCAAAACAGGCCTGCAGCATGTGGATGTCTCCCCTATATCCACAGTCCTTGGGGCAGGAGCTGAGCCAGAGCTAACCACAACAATTATATGCTGAAAAATAGTTCTGAACAGAGAAAGAAACAAAAAATAATAATGGGACTTTGTAATAAGTTTAGTTAGTGACCCAGAACCTCAGTCAACATCAGATTCTCCACCCACATCATAAAAAGAAGTTGCAAAAGAGAGTAAATTTTTTTATTGTTATTATTATTATTATTATTATTATTATTATTATTATCATCAAAAGAGATTTTATTGCCATGGCTAGGAAAGCTAATAGGGCTATGTTAATCAGGCTGTCTTTATTGAAAAATCCTCAGCAATCTCAGTGATCAATAAGTGATACTCACCTGCCTATTCATAGAATTGGCACAGTCATGTTGATGATGTATGTGGGCTTGTATGTATTTTTATGCAGTCATAAATGGAAGGGCTACTATTCTTGACCTCGTTACTATCTCTGGCAAGATAGATGATTTTAGCAGTATCGGAAAGTTTAAAGTTCATTCCTAGCATTCAAAAATACAGCCTTCGAAGAACACTTCACTGCTTATAAGAAAAGAAGATGAGATATTCATTTCCAAGGAAGGAGAATGGAAATTAAATTTGGACTCACTTGGCGAATTTTCTCCTCTGCCATTTGAAAGCTAATGATAATAAGATTTCGTGCCCAGCATCTCATGCATGTCCTTGGAATTGTAGGTAGCCAGTAGAGCTTTAAATAGGTGTGTGTGCGTGTGTTTATAATCTCTCTTTGGTTTGTTTTTAAAATAGACATACCACCCACAAGAAAGACATTGAAAGAAACAACATCATTTAAAACAATGTAATTAACACTACAGAGAGAGGGCACCCAGGCAGGAAAGAGAATAAATACAAAATAATTCAATAATACCATCACCAAAAACAAAATATTTGGCATAAAGAAGGGAGCAAAAACGTACTTTTGGATGAACATCCCAACTCTGGCAAGACTTTACAGTGGTACCTCTACTTATGAACTTAATTCATAATCCATGTTCTTAATTAGAAAGGTTTATAAGAAGCAATTTTTTCCATAGGAATCAATGTAAAAGCAAATAATGCGTGTGATTGGAGAAACCACAGGGAGGGTAGAGGCCCTGTTTCCTCCCAGGAGATTCCTAGAGAGGCCCCACAGAGGCTTCTACCTGCCTTTTCCAGCCCTGTTTCCTCCCAGGAGATTCCTAGAGAGGCCCCATGGAGGCTTCTCCCTGCCTTTTCCGGTTACAGTTTCGGCGGCTCGGGTTTGTAAGTAGAAAATGGTTCTTGAGAAGAGGCAAAAAAATCTTGAATATCCAGTTCTTATCTAGAAAAGTTCATAAGTAGAGGCGTTCTTAGGTAGAGGTACCACTGTACTCCCAAAACTACATTGTCTTATTAAAAGTCCAAGTTACAATTTGCATTCAATTGTTATGCAATTTAAACAACGTACGACTTTCAAACCATCATTAAAAGAATCAATGCTGAATACAATGTGTGGCTCCAGTTAAAAATGTTCTATCAGTTCGCCATCTTTTACTGGCTGAGAAGCTGCAGTTTCAATCCTTAATTGGATATCTCACAAGTAATATACTTCAGTGATCCTTCCAGAGGTTATCAGTATAGATAATTGTAGTCAGCTATAGGTGGTGCCCTGGTCTTGAAAGTGAATGATGTTATCTGTCATGGGAATTTGGAATTATGGAGGCACTCGGGATCACACTGTAGTATGCTATTATTGGATTTGACCCCCAAAAGGGGGCATTTTACATTTTGCTGTGAATTAAACTTTGAGGTCAATAAGAATTTCTTATCTTTCCTTCCACTCTCACCCCTATCTGCAAATCATCCATAGTCAGCGGGAAACTATAGTATCCCAATAAATAGGAAGGGCTTTAATTCTATAGAAGAAAATGAAAGGATGGATGTGAATTTATTCAATATTAAATATAAGTACATCCCCAATAAAAATGCTACTCAATGTTTCTGACTCAACCAATATTATTTATTTATTTATTTATTTATTTATTTATTTATTTATTTATTTAGATTTGTATGCCGCCCCTCTCCGCAGACTCGGGGCGGCTCACAGCACAACACAACAGTTTGTAACAAATCCAAATATAATTTAAAACATTTAAAAGAACCCCATTTTGTTAACAAGCATACACTCAAACATCCCATACATAAAATGTGCATGCCCGGGGGAGGTGTTTCAGTTCCCCCATGCCTGACGACAGAGGTGGGTTTTAAGAAGTTTACGGAAGGCAGGGAGAGTAGGGGCAGTTCTAATCTCCGGGGGGAGTTGGTTCCAGAGGGTCGGGGCCGCCACAGAGAAGGCTCTTCCCCTGGGGCCCGCCAACCGACATTGTTTAGTTGACGGGACCCGGAGAAGGCCCACTCTGTGGGACCTAATTGGTCGCTGGGATTCGTGTGGTAGAAGGCGGTCTCGGAGATATTCTGGTCCAGTGCCATGAAGGGCTTTAAAGGTCATGACCAACACTTTGAATTGTGACCGGATTACTACTAGTAGTAGTATTACTACTACTACTACTACTACTACTACTACTACTTCTTCTTCTTCTTCTTCTTCTTCTTCTTCTTCTTCTTCTTCTTCTTCTTCTTCTTCTTCTTCTTCTACTCCTCCTCCTCCTCCTCCTCCTCCTCCTCCTACTGCTCCCCCCCTCCTCCTCTGGCACTAAAATGAAGAGAATGATCTTACAGCTGTAGGACAGAATATCCCCAGGGTGCTGGTGACAGTTTGTCAGCTGTAAAATCAAGACTCTAAAATAAAAGTGGAAGAAGAAGAAAAGAAACATCAGTGCTTGTCAAAATTTTAATCTTGGAAGTGGAAACTGTCTCTTTAAATGTATGACAGGAGTGTAGTATTATGTTCTCCCTCCCCTGGTCCCTTAAGAGTTAAGCATGATGTCTTCATTGTTCATCTCTCTGTAACTTTTCTCAGTCAAGTTTCAAGGCTTGATTTATTTTCTTAAAAATACTGTGTAACTACAGCTCAAGGTACTGTCCAAATTATTAATGATAACTCAAAAAACCCTCCTGAATATCTTAATGAGAGCTGTGCCTAGGAAGCAGACTCCATTTATCCTGAGAGCTGTGATTTCAAAGTTAGCAGCTAACTTTTGGAGAAATCAGAAAAATTAAAACCACAGTCATAAGGAAGACAAAGAGATTTAACTACAAACTTTTCAGCCTCAGTCATTCATTGGACTAGAAGTAGTGCTGGATACAGATTGTTGTGGTTCCTTCTCTAATAGATAAGATCTTACAAATCCACAAAATATCTTTGTACAATACTAGTAGAAATTGGGTTTCTCTTTCCTCATTGAAAATAGTTAGATATAGTAATTAAATATAATAAGAAAATATTGTAATTAAAAAAATATTGGACTGTGTCGAGATGGACAGGTTATCTAAAAGATTGGAGGGAAAAGAAGACTCAGATTATTATAAAATATGGGCAAAATTTTATGATTGGTTAAAGAAAAGAGCAACAAAGAAATAAATAAAACTTTATGCAAAGCAACACGTTGAATAAAAGAATTAAAAAATTAATACTATGTGAAAGAAAGAAGTAAAATTCTCTGATCGAACACCTAAAAAGTGGGGAAACTTTCATTTCCCAAATGTTATATGTGTACGTTTTTGTGTATGTTTTTTCTTTTGTATGTTATATTCGAAAAAAAACAAATTTTAAAAAAAATAGTTAGATATACCTGGAAATTTTGAGGCGAAAAGTTTACACTTGGTTTTCTTTTTCTATTTTCTTTCCATGAGCAATTGACATTTTGGGGTGATTCTTACTTTAAAATGTCTGTTAATTGTTTTACAATTTCTCATTTTTTCTCTCTCTGTGAAAGAAGCTGTTTTCCACTTTATCCTCAAGTCACTAATTGAAAAAAAAAATGCATCCAGAATTGTCCTAGTGTTATTTAATCAGAAACCATATACCGAAATCATTGAAAACAGATGCCAAAAAGTTGGCAGCTTTGCCAAGCACTGAGAAGAATAGGAAGCGTGACATAAATTATTAAAATTAAAACATATTCAATTCAATTTTCAGTCATGGATGGTCAGAGTTGCTGTTATAGGAGAACTATATAGTACTTTTTGCTTCTGGGAAGATAATTAAATTCAATATTTTTTTTAAAAAAATGTCAATAGATTATACAATACTCTCTATAATTATATCACAAGTCTCTGAGTAATTTGAATAAAAATATCTGAGAAATTAAACCATAAAATAAGACTAACCCTACCAAACAAAATAAAACAAGTACTGATAGTTTTTAACTTATGCCCACATCTGAACCCGAAATTTCTGTTGCTAAGCGAGAGGTTTGCCCAATTTTACCACCTTTCTGGCCATAATTATTAAGTGATTGTAGTTGTAGTTGTCATTGTAGTTGTTAAGTTAGTAACATGGTTTTTAAGTGAATCTGGCTCCCCCATTTGGCGGGACCCAGGAGAAGAGCCTTCTCCGTGGCGGCCCCGACCCTCTGGAACCAGCTCCCCCCGGAGATTAGAACTGCCCCCACCCTCCTTGCCTTTCGTAAAGTTCTTAAGACCCATCTCTGCCGTCAGACATGGGGGAACTGAGATATCTCCCTCGTGCCTATACAGTTTATACATGGTATATTTGTGTGTATGCTTGCTTTTAATAATGGGGTTTTTAGTGTTTTTTAAATTATTAGATTTGTTCTTACATTGTCTTTGTTGTTGTTGTGAGCCGCCCCGAGTCTACGGAGAGGGGCGGCATACAAATCTAATTAATAATAATAATAATAATAATAATAATAATAATAATAATAATAATTAACCTTGCATGTCAGGTGGTTTCATAGGTGACCACATGACTCCAGGATTTGCAACTGCAACTGGTCCTTTCCATGAATAACAGCAACAACAACAACATGTTACTACCTGGAATTTGTGGTTTCAATTGAACTTGTCCTCATACCAAATATTTGATAAGCAGTGATGAAATCACAGTGGGCGTGGCTTGGTGGGTGCGGTGGGGCAAGGTTACTGCAAAATCTCTATTCCCACCCCACTCCAGGGCAAGGATAGTGCAAAATCTCCATTCCCCACTCCAGAGGAAGGATAGTCAAACTTTTTATTTTTGTCAAGTATATAATGCAGGGATGCGGAGAAATAATCATGTTAATATACATGAATAAAAGATTAGAAGAACGTTATAAATAGTAATATTCATATACATGGTGAGAGTAAGACATAAAGAGGCATTGGGACAGGGACGGGAGGCACATTGGTGCACTTATGCATGCCCCTTACTGACCTCTTAGGAATCTGGAGAGGTCAACAGTGGACCGTCTAAGGGTAAAGGTTTGGGGGTTAGGAGATGACATTACAGAGTCTGGTAGTGAGTTCCAAGCTTCAACCACTCGATTACTAAAGTCATACTTTTTGCAGGCAAGTTTGGAGCAGTTTACATTGAGTTTGAATCTGTTGTGTGCTTGTGTGTTGTTGAGGTGGAAGGTGGAGAAGTCGTTGACCAGAAGGACGTTGTAGCATATAATTTTATGGGCAATGCTTAGGTCATATTTGAGGCGATGAAGTTCTAAGCTTTCAAAGTGCAAAATCTCTATTCCCACCCCACTCCAGGGGGAAGGATACTGCAAAATCTCTATTCCCATCCCACTCCAGGGGGAAGGATACTGCAAAATCTCTATTCCCATCCCACTCCAAGGGGAAGGATACTGCAAAATCTCTATTCCCTCCCCACTCCAAGGGGAAGGGTACTGCAAAATCTCTATTCCCTCCCCACTCCAAGGGGAAGGATACTGCAAAATCTCCATTCCCATCCCACTCCAGGGGGAAGGATACTGCAAAATATCTATTCCTACCCCACTCCAAGGATAAGGATACTGCAAAATCTCTATTCCCACCCCACTCCATGGGGAAGGATACTGCAAAATCTCTATTCCCACCCACTCCAGGGGGAAGGATACTGCAAAATCTCTATTCCCACCCACTCCAGGGGAAAGGATACTGCAAAATCTCTATTCCTACCCCACTCTAGGGGGAAGTATCCTGCAAAATCTCCATTCTGGGGGCCAGCCAGAGGTGGTATTTGCTGATTCTCTGAATTATTCAAAATTGCTGCTATCGGTTCTCCAGAACCTGCTGGATTCCACTCCTGACTCTAAGTTACTATTTGTCTTGAAGGTTTTGTGCTGGGTATTGTTCTGTCGGGCTCTCTGGTAGACTCCTCCCAAAAATTCACAGGTACAAATTTCAGACACACACACGTTTGAAAATTCAAAACAATGTTCTTTATAAGGAAAATTCACTTAACCTAAGCCCTCTTTTGGTATAGCAAAGAGCACTCGTCTCCAAACAAACTGGTAATTGGTACAAGTCCCTTATCAGTTCTGTGATACTTAGCTTGCAGCTGTGAGGCAATTCACAGTCCTTCTTTCACAAAGTGAAACACACTTTGCTCTGGTTTAGTTTCAAAGCGGGGAAAAATCAGCACACAAAAGGTCAAAGTCAGTAAAGCAGTTACAAAACACAACGATCAGATAATCCTCCACAATGGCCAAACCCACAGGCTGCTATTTATAGCAGCCTCACTAATTAGCACAGCCCCACCCAACCACAGGTGACCTCATTTTCTTTGATAATAATCTCTCAGTTGTTGTTGCCTATGCATCGCTCTCCGCATGCGTGGCTGTATCATTAACTCTTGTTCTGAATCCAAGGAGGAGCTAGATAATTGATCTCCTTCTGAGCTGTCTGCCACACTCTCTTCCTCCCTGTCACTCATGTCTTCTTGGTCAGAGGAGCATTCATCAGCAGATTCCACGGGGGGGGGGGGGGCGGCAAAACAGGCCTGCAGCATGTGGATGTCTCCCCCACATCCACAGTCCTTGGGGCAGGAGCTGAGCCAAAGCTAACCACAACAGGTATCAAGCATGAAACTTTACCCATAGTAGGTTTAGAATGATAATTCCACCAGCAATCTGAATAGACTTGGGAATTTCTCATTTCTAGTTAAAGATATTGATTATTTTACCAAATAAGAAGTCTTTGGTGAGTTTTAAAACTGAGGCGTAGGGACCCCTTTGAGTCCCGCTTCTACCCACACAGCTGTAAATGTCCAATCCACTAATGAATGATGCCCCAAGTATTCTCATTAGTGCTTATGTACCAGATGGTGCTATATACGTTATTGGTCAACAGAGCAAGATTACAATGAAGACAAATTGAGCTAATAAAGTAGAATACACTGGTGAATTCCAAATAAGACTGTGTACAGTTGGACCCCCAATACAAACCTATATTGTTACACAGAGAGTGGAGGAAGAACCTCATAAAAGCCTGGCAGGAGGGCAATCGAAGTAAACAAAGCCTTGGAGTTCATAACCAGCAAAAGATAACACAGATTAGATTATTTGAAAACAGAAAACTGAAACAGCAACCGTGTTCTGAATGCTAATAGCGACTCAATTGCCTGTTTTCTCCAGCTGTGAATCTGGAATATGGCAGGAAATTTAGAGCCGGTTGATATAATGGAGCATTTGAGTTGCAATTAATTTTAATTTGACAATTACAAAAGTAATTGATTTAGGAACATAAGTGCGACCCCAGAGTATCTAGATGATGCCAAACTACTTCTCTAGTTCTTGAAGATGGTACGTAATATTGGAAATATCTGAATCGGCAAGTTAATTGAAGAAGCTTGTTCATTTCTCATGAAGTTTAGAGGAAGGGAATCAGAGTAAGAACAGGGTTTGAATAGTTTTGGCTGCCTATGTTAGCCAATGAACTTACTTCCTGCTTTCCAGAAGCAAAGGAATTGTCAGGAACCTCTAAGGAATACCAAAATAATCAAAACAGAGTTATCCTCCATAGGTAAGTCTTCACCGTTTGAATATCTCCAATACAGGGGTGAAGTGCTCCTGGTTTGCTCGTGCCTGTTGGTCCTTGGAGAGCCAATCATGAAGGCAGTGTCAGGCTCCTCCCACCTGCCCAGATACTGCCATGGCCGTTGCGCATGCGCAGAGGGTAAAAGAACCTAAATGGCGGGTAGGTGGAGTCTCGTGCTACTTTCGCGACTGATTCTCTGACAACTGACAGGCATGAATGAACTGGGAGAATTTTACCCCTGCACCAATATCTCTTGAGAAAGAAGTTCCTTTGTATCTGATAGAGAAGTTTGCAATTCTCTCCCATCTATCTGTCTGTCTGTCTGTCTGCCTATCTGCCTATCTCTCTCTCTCTCTCTCCCCCCCTCTCCCTCCCTCCCTCCCTCCATCCATCCATCCATCTATCTTATCTATCTGTCTGTCTATCTGCCCATCTCTCTCTTTCTCTATCTATCTATCTATCTATCTATCTATCTATCTATCTATCTATCTATCTATCTATCTATCTATCTATCTTATCTATTTGTCTGTCTATCTGCCTATCTCTCTCTCTCTCTCTCCCTTTCTCTATCTGTCTGTCTGTCTGTCTGTCTGTCTATCTGCCTATCTCTCTTTCTCTCTCTCTCTCTCCCTCTATCTATCTATCTATCTATCTATCTATCTATCTATCTATCTATCTATCTAATCTATTTGTCTGTCTATCTGCCTATCTCTCTTTCTCTCTCTCTCTCTCCCTTTCTCTATCTGTCTGTTTGTCTGTCTGTCTGTCTATCTGCCTATCTCTCTCTCTCTCTCTCCCTTTATCTATCTATCTGTCTGTCTGTCTGTCTATCTGCCTATCTCTCTCTCTCTCTCTCTCTCTCTCTCTCTCTACCTACCTACCTACCTACCTACCTACCTACCTACCTATCTATCTATCTATCTATCTATCTATCTATCTATCTATCTATCTATCTATCCATTTTTAACTTGACTTGCCACCCAATCCCCTGGGACTCCCATTAACTGAATAGTGTCTGTCTTGTGAAGTACATTCTTTAATTCCCTTTGTGGTTGACGATTTCTTGCTCTATAACTGTTAATTTTGTTCCTTCACCATCATCAGTAACATTTCCTCCACTTATTTTTCTTTTGTCTTACTATTCACCAGAAAACTGTCACAACTGTGCCTGATCTCACATTCACTGAGTGCCAAAGTTATTGCCAATTGTTAATGCCAGTAGTGCAACTGAGTAGTGCACTAAGTAGTAGATTGAACCTGGGTCTGTTGATGGCTGATTTGTCTGAATGCCAAGTTTTCAGTAATTCCCTCACATTTTTGGAATTAGCTTGGTGTAGGATACTTACAGTTTCACAGTTGAAAGTATAGCTAGTCTGTCCATGTTTTATTAAGGAGTTTTCATCATATTTTCTGACTGCTAGTTGGTGTTCATGGATACATCATCATCATCATCATCATCATTATTATTATTATTATTAATTAGATTTGTATGCCGCCACTCTCCGTAGACTTGGGGTGGCTTACAGCAATGATAAAAACAATATATAATGACAAATCTAATAGTTAGAATCTAAAAAACAAGAAACCCCAATATATAAAGACATACATACAATCATATCATGCACAAAAAACTACATAGGCAGGGGGAGATGTTTCAATTCCCCCACGCTTGACGACAGAGGTGGGTTTTAAGGAGTTTACGAAAGGCAAGGAGGGTGGGGGAAGTTCTAATCTCTGGAGGGAGCTGGTTCCAGAGGGTCAGAGCCGCCACAGAGAAGGCTCTTCCCCTGGGTCCCACCAAACGGCATTGTTTAGTTGACGGGACCCGGAGGAGACCAACTCTGTGGGACCTAACCGGTCGCTGGGATTCGTGCGGCAGAAGGCGGTCTCGTAGATATCCTGGTCCAGTGCCATGAAGGGCTTTATAGGTGATGACCAATACTTTGAATTGTGACCGGAAACTGATCGGCAACCAATGCAGACTGTGGAGTGTTGGTGTAACATGGGCATATTTGGGAAAGCCCATGATTAATAATAATAATAATAATAATAATAATAATAATAATAATAATAATAATTATTATTATTATTATTATTATTATTAATTAGATTTGTATGCCGCCCCTCTCCGAAGACTCGGGGCGGCTTACAGCAATGATAAAAACAATATATAATGACAAATCTAATAGAATCTAAAATAACATTTAAAAATTCTAAAAAAAACAAGAAACCCCAATATATGAAAACATACATACAATCATATCATGCACAAAAAACTACATAGGCAGGGGGAGATGTTTCAGTTCCCCCACGCCTGACGACAGAGGTGGGCTTTAAGGAGTTTACGAAAATATACAAACACATAAACATAAAAGAAAAATAAACATATCCAAGATGGTTTGCATCCCGATTTTCATCAGAAGCATATGCCGAGTTGTATATATATTTACAACAATTGAGAAAATTTTGTTTTCACTGTAAATACTGTACATTTTATGAAAGAAAAAAGAAATTTAAAAAAGGAAAAATTGAAAGAGAAAAAGAAAAGGAAAACTTCAAAAACGAGAAAATCTACAAGTATACGAGGGGATGTCACAGAGAGGAGGGGATCACTTTATTCTCCAGGGCACCAGAGGGCCGGACGAGGAACAACGGCTGGAAGCTGACCAAGGAGAGATTCAACATGGAGATAAGGAGGAACTTCCTGACGGTCAGAGCGATCAACCAATGGAACAACCTACCAGCGGACATTGTGAACTCCAACACTCTGGACATTTTAAAGAGAAGATTGAACTGCCACTTGACTGGTGTACTATAGGCAGGGGGTTGAACTCGATGGCCTTCATGGTCCCTTTCAACTCTAACAATCAATCAATCAATCAATCAATCAATTCACCTCTTCACTATTAATCAATGCATGCAGGGATTAACATCAGGAGTAACACCACACAAACAATCAAGCAGTAATCAACAACCTAAGCAAAGAGCTATCAAAGAGAAAACAACGACCCCTACAAACAAGCAATTTGTCTGTAGACTAGTGTTTCTCAAATAGTGAGGCAGGATTCTTGGAGGGGGGGTGCAGAGCGATGCCAAGGGGAATGTGTGACCCTGGGGAATGTGAGTTTTTTTGATGCAAGGAGTAGGTTTTTTTTGCCGTGAACAATAGCACATAGCACAGAATAGGAGATACGAAGTGCATATAACAAACCTCAAGAGACACTATGGAAAGATATCTAACAGGGATGAAAAGAAAGGAGGAGAGAGATGGAGATAGTGAGACAAATGTAAGTCTCCCGAAAGCTAAGATGAGGAAATATGACAAAGCGTATGTAGAGCTTGGCTTCACTGTAACTACTGTGGGAGACGATGAAAGACCGGTATGTTTACTGTCCCTAAAAATGTTGGCAGCGGAGAGCATGAATCCAAATAAATTAAGGCGTCCTTTACATACATTATACCCCTAACACGCTGATAAGCTGCTTGAATTTTTTCAATGAAAACATGCTGAATATTGCAAACAGTCTTCTCAGCGGAGAGTTGGGGGGGGCATGAAATGTTTACTTCTTCCTGGGAGGGGCATAACAGAAAATAATTGAGAAACACTGATGTAGATAGAGAGCAAACGCCACTACCTTTAGAACTGTTAGCTAGCAAGGTAATTAAAATAACCAATCTCAGAGAGCAAGGACTCCACCACAAAAGTGGTTCCACACAAAGTGGTATCTCCGGGACAGCCTTCTGCTGCACGAATCCCAGCGACCAGTTAGGTCCCACAGAGTTGGCCTTCTCCGGGTCCCGTCGACTAAGCAATGTCGTTTGGTGGGACCCAGGAGAAGAGCCTTCTCTGTGGCGGCCCCGACCCTCTGGAACCAGCTCCCCCCAGATATCAGAGTTGTCCCCACCCTCCTTGCCTTTGACAAGCTCCTTAAAACCCACCTCTGTCGTCAGGCATGGGGGAATTGAAATTTCCCTTCCCCCTAGGCTTATAGAATTTATATATGGTATGCTTGTATGTATGAGTGGTTCTTTAAATTGGGGTTTTTTAGATTGTTTTTTAATATTAGATTTGTTTACATTGTCTTTTTATATTGTTGTTAGCCGCCCCGAGTCTTCGGAGAGGGGTGGCATACAAATCTAATAAATACAAATACAACATTTCCAAATGAATAGATTTCATTTATAGAATTTATCTGGTGAATCTTTGCAAGCCAAGATGGATGAGTCAGACAAAGGCAGGGCTTAGTAAACTCCGAGCTCTTCAGTTGCAGATATAAGTGACAGATGCTAGCTGTTAGAAATGTTGTGAATGGACCTATCATCTGACAGCTGCAGGACTTAACAAAAGAGTTTAATGCTCCTTAATGGATGGAACCCCTTCTCCATCCTTTGAGAATGTCTCAACCTTCAGCCAGAAGTGGGGCAGAAATTGTGATTGATGTGTATGTGGGGGAAGTCCAGGAGAAGGGCAATAAATTAAACCAGCCCCAGTAAATATATTTCCTGGATAAAGAAGGTAATGCATTGAGAACAGTTGAAAAAGATAGTATCAATGTAATTGAAGGAAACTTCCAAGAATCTTCCTCCAATTAATCCAGCAGACAGTTTGGAAAGGGCAGAGGCCCATAGTGTACCAGATGTTAACAATGCCAAAAACGTATTCATGGAATCAGATGGATCAATTTGAACATCAGTATTTATTCATTTGTTAGAGTGGAAAGGGACATTGCAGGTCATCTAGTCCAGTGTTTTTCAACCATTGTGCCGCGACACACTAGTGTGCCATGAGACATGGTCAGGTGTGCCGTGGGGAAATTTATTTATTTATTTATTTATTTATTCATTCATTCATTCATTCATTCATTCATTCATTCATTCATTCATTCATTCATTTTTATGCCGCCCTTCTCCTTAGACTCAGGGCGTCTTACAACATGTTAGCAACAGCACTTTTTAACAGAGTCAGCCTATTGCCCCCACAATCTGGGTCCTCATTTTACCCACCTCGGAAGGATGGAAGGCTGAGTCAACCTTGAGCCGGTGATGAGATTTGAACAGCTGACCTTCAGATCTACAGTCAGCTTCAGTGGACTGCAGTACAGCACTCTACCTGCTGCGCCACCCCGGCTCTTAAACATGGGTCCTCAAACTACGGCCCATATGCCAGATATGGCCTGCAGATGCCATTTATCCGGCCCGCCGCCAGCTGCCTCCATCCGAACACAAACATTCCCCTCACAATCCCTCCAGCTATCAGTGACAGGAAGAATGGAGGCACAGGGAATGCTCACTGACCAATCACCTTCTAGGATTCATCTCGACCACTAGCGATGAACCAATAGGAGGCCACCTCTCATCCACACCCAGGAAGGCCCCCACTCAGGCTGCCGCACACTTGTCATTGGGTGGCCACAGTGAGTAGTTGAAGTTGCTACTCCTCCCCATGTCCCGATTTCTCATCCTGGTCAGGACCGGAGATAAATGTTGCCACCACTAGATGAAGCCTCAGCCTCAGCTGGTTATGTCTATCCTGATGGTGTATATAGATATTTGACCTTTTTCTTTTTATAATAGGCCCCCGCAGAGGGTGATATACAATGCATCACAATGCATCACAATGTGTTAGAGTGTCATTTTGTGTCATATTGGTTGGGGGTGTGCCTCAGGATTTTGTAAATGTAAAAAATGTACCGCTGCTCTGTTCTGTCGGGCTCTCTGGTAGACTCCTCCCGAAAATTCACAGGTACAAATTTCAGACACACACACGTTTGAAAATTCAAAACAATGTTCTTTATAATGAAAATTCACTTAACCTAAGCCCTCTTTTGGTATAGCAAAGAGCACTCGTCTCCAAACAAACTGGTAATTGGTACAAGTCCCTTATCAGTTCTGTGATACTTATCTTGCAGCTGTGAGGCAATTCACAGTCCTTCTTTCACAAAGTGAAACACACTTTGCTCTGGTTTAGTTTCAAAGCGGGGAAAAATCAGCACACAAAAGGTCAAACACAGCAAAGCAGGCACGAAACACAACGATCAGATAATCCTCCACAATGGCCAAACCCACAGGCTGCTATTTATAGCAGCCTCACTAATTACCACATCCCCACCCAACCACAGGTGGCCTCATTTTCTTTGATAATAATCTCTCAGTTGTTGTTGCCTATGCATCGCTCTCCGCATGCGTGGCTATATCATTAACTCTTGTTCTGAATCCAAAGAGGAGCTAGATAATTGATCTCCTTCTGAGTTGTCTGCCACACTCTCCTCCTCCCTGTCACTCATGTCTTCTTGGTCAGGGGAGCCTTCATCATCAGATTCCACCGGGGGCAAAACAGGCCTGCAGCATGTGGATGTCTCCCCCACATTCACAGTCCTTGGGACAGGAGCTGGGCCAGAGCTAACCACAACAGGCTCAAAAAAGTTTGAAAATCACTGATCTAGTCCAACACCCTGCTCTAGCAGGAATCCTACACCACCCCAGTCAGATGGCAGTCCAATCTCCTCTTGAATATATCAAGAGTTGGGGCATTCACAGCCTCTGCTAGCAGGCAATTCCACTGGTTGATCGCCCTCACCGCCAGGAAGTTCCTCCTCATTTCCAGGTTGAATCTTTCCTTGGTCAACTTCCATCCATTGTTCCTCGTCTGGTCCTCTGGTGCCCTGGAAAACAGTGTGACTCCTTCCTCTCTGTGGCAACCCCTCAAGTGCCTGTATACTGCTATCATGTTGTCTCCCCCCACCCCCGGCCCTCTTTTTCTCTAGACTATCAATGCCCATGCCCAGAAACCTCTCTTTGTATGTCTTGGTTCCTAGTCCCCTTATCACTTGCTCTTTTCTGTACCTTTTCCAGTTTCTATGTCCCTTTTGTAGTGTGGTGACCAGAATTGAATGCAGTACTCCAGGTGTGGCCTAACTAGGGCGTTATATAGTGGTATTAATACTTCCCTATCACTTCCTTATAGTGTTACTAACACTTCCCTGGAGTGCATCCCTCTGTTGATGCATCTTAAGATTGTGTTGGCTTTTTTTAGCCGCTGCTGTACATTGCTGGCTCATATTTGGTTGTTAATCCACCAAGACTTTGAGCTCTCTTTTACAGTCAATATTGCTAAGTGTGGTTCCTGCTAATTTGTACATAGGAAAGTGAACACAAGAACAAGGGAACACAATCTGAAGTTAGTTGGGGGAAAGATCAAAAGCAACGTGAGAAAATATTATTTCACTGAAAGAGTAGTAGATCCTTGGAACAACCTTCCAGCAGACGTGGTTGGTAAATCCACAGTAACTGAATTTAAACATGCCTGGGATAAACATATATCCATTGTAAGATAAAATACAGGAAATAGTATAAGGGCAGACTAGATGGACCATGAGGTCTTTTTCTGCCGTCAGTCTTCTATGTTTCTATGTGTCTTGGGTTTTTCTTACCGAGGTATAGGACTTTGCTTTTTTTTACTTGAACATCATTTTGATAGTTTGGGCCCACAGTGTTAATCTATCGAGATCTTTCTGTATTTTGAGCCTCTCCTCTAGGATGTTGATATATTTATATATTTATTATTTATTTATTTATTTATTACTTAGATTTGTATGCCGCCCGTCTCCGAAGACTCGGGGCGGCTCACAACACGTGGAAACAAATCATAAATAATCTAACAAATTTAAAATTAAAATATTTAAAAGACCCCATATACTAACAGACATACACACAATATAACCAAAAAAACCCAACAACCCCCAAACCCTCAGTACTTTTTCAACTAGCATCCCCCAACCTAGTGTTTTCCAGGCATGCTGGGTCTAAATTGTTCCCTAAATACTCACTTGCTTTGAAATTTTGGAGTTGTCCCAATATGTAATATGTACCCTACGAGACTAGACTTTCAATCCTGGGCCTAGAAAGTTTAGAACTAAGACGCCTTAAACAAGATGTAAGTATTGCCCACAAGATCATATGCTGCAACGTCCTGCCTGTCGGCGACTACTTTAGCTTCAACCACAACAACACAAGAGCACACAACAGATTTAAACTTTAATATTAACCGTTCCAAACTTGACTGTAAAAAATATGACTTCAGTAACCGAGTTGTCGAAGCGTGGAACTCATTACCGGACTCCATATTGTCATCCCCAAACCCCCAACACTTTACCCTTAGATTATCTACGGTTGACCTATCCAGATTCCTAAGAGGTCAGTAAGGGGCGAGTACAAGTGCACTAGAGTGCCTTCCGTCCCCTGTCCTATTGCTCTCCTATATCTCCTATACCTTTCTTCTATTCCTATATCTCTTCTTCTATTCTTTCATTGATATGTTCTATTACTATACCTTCATTTCTATTCTTTCTTAGATATATTTTACTATGAGTATCTCCTCTATAACCTTCATCATGTATTTTACTATGTGTATATAGATATATACCCACTAAAACCCTCATTGTGTACTGGACGGACTAACTAACTAACTAACTGACTGACTAACTAACTAACTAACTAACTAACTAACTAACTAACTAAATAAATAAATAAATAAATAAATAAATAAATAAATAAATAAATAAAAAAAAGTAAGGAGAAATATAGTTGGAGAATATTGCTTTGTTTAGACTTTCTTTCAGTGCTGAATTTAACAATAGCATTCAAAAATAATGGAAATAAAATATTTCAGGTTATTGTGATATTAAAGAACAGAATCAGGTATGGACTTTGCCGGTTGTAAGTTTGAAGTCACAGTGGGGTTTTTTTTTTGTTGTTGTTGTTGTTATTGGAGCTACTGCCTCACCTCGTGGAGATATTCTCCACTATCTCATCAGTCTCAGACAGTTAAGCACAGCTTCTTCCATCTATCCAAGAAGATGGATTTTGTTTCATTAGATGGCTCCTCCACACTATAACAGTCCCTGAAATTTCAAAGAGAGGGATGTAGATCATGTAGGTGAATTAGGACAGCTGCCAATAAGAAGCAATGCAGGAGCAAAGAAATGATTTGTAGCTAGGCACTTGGGTTTCTAAGGATGCTATAATATTCTAATTATGGAGCTGGGGCTGTGCATTATAACAGTGTTTTTCAACCGGTGTGCCGCGGCACACTAGGTGTGCCGCGAGGCGGTTCCCCCCCCGCTATTGCCCCGCCGCCGCCGCTATTGGCACCCTCCCCCGGGAGGCCGGCAAAGGTTGCTTTGAAAGTCGGCCCCCTCGCGCCCATGGCTTCTCGTCGCTTCCCCAAAGCACCGTCGCTTCCCCGAAAGCGCGTGGGGGGGCGGGGAGGCGCCGGCAGCAGAAGGGAAGGGAGCCGCAGCCGCCCCTGCCTCCCCACGGTGCCTCCGGCCCCCTCGGCCTTTCAGTGCTGCCCCCCGCCCGCCCCCTCTCCTCCTCCGCTGTCTCCTGCCTTTCGGCGTGGCTCCTCCCACACCCGGAACGCAGGAGACAAAAAATGGCCCAACTCTCGTTCTCTCTCCATTCTCAGCGGAGGCCAGCGAAGGTAATATTCAATGTCGGGAGCGCGCGGGCGGTTGCGCACACTCCCTACCCCCCTGCTAGCCGCTCGGAATATTCAAAATAAGAAAAACCTTCGCCGGTGAAGGCTTTTCTTATTTTGAATATTCCGAGCGGCTAGCAGGGGGGTAGGGAGCACGCGCAACCGCCCGCGCGCTCCCGACATTGAATATCACCTTCGCTGGCCTCCGCTGAGAAGAACGGAGAGAGAACGAAAGTGAGTGACAGCAACAGACAGCAAGATAGAGAGAAAGTGAGAAAGAGAGAGAGAGAAAGGGGGAGAGAAAGAGATAGCAAGAGAGAGAACAAGAGAGAGAAAGAGTGTGAGAAAGAAAACAAGAGAGAGAGAGAAAGCAAGAGAGAGAGAGAAAACAAGAGAGAAAGTGAGAAAAAGAGAGAAAGAGGGAGGGAGAGAGAAAGAGAGAGAGAGAAAGAACAAGAGAGAGAGAAAGAAAATAAGAGAGAACAAGAGAGAGAGAGAGAGAAAATAAGAGAAAAAGAGATAGCAAGAGAGAGAGAAAGCAAGAGAGACAGATAGGGAGAGGAAAGGAGAGAGAAATTAGAACAAAAAGGGGAGAAAAAAGGAGAAATGATTGAGGCAGAGAATGAGAGGAGAGAGAAACAAAAGAGAGAGAGAGGGGTGATTCTTGAAGCATATGGTAAAAAGCACCCAAATAATAAGAAATGCCCCCCAGCCCACACCTCTTTTTGAAAAGAACAAAAGAGAAAAAACCCCAGCCCTCAACTGGTTTTGGAAATGGTTCCAGTGTGTATACACACACACACATAAGGGGGGGGGGGGAGAGAGACAGGGATGGAAAAAGAGGAGAAGTGAGAGGGAAAAGGAATGAGGGAAAAAGGGAGGAAGAGAGAGAAATGACAAACATGAGAGAGAAAAGGGGGAAAGACAGGAGAAGTACCCAGAAATGAGATATAAATTTGAGTAGGGATGATTGATGATTGACTGTATTTATAAGGGGATGTTACATGGGATTGTATATACGAGGGGGTTATGTATGTATGTATGTATGTATGTATGTATGTATGTATGTATGTATGTATGTATTATTTATTTATTTATTTATTTATTTATTTATTTATTTATTTATTTATTTATTTATTTATTTATTTATTTATTTATTTATTTATTTAATTTGTGTCATTTTGGTTGGTGGTGTGCCCCAGGATTTTGTAAATGTAAAAAATGTGCCGCGGCTCAAAAAAGGTTGAAAATCACTGCATTATAACCTCAAACCCTCTGCTCTGCATTTGTTGGACTAGGCCTGAATCACTTTGGGCTCAATATTTTTATACACATTTGTGCAATAAGGTAGCAGTCTACATTTCCGGCTTTGAGGGCTGCTTGTTCTAATCCTACCACTCTGCCTTTGATAGCTGTCAGACTGCTGCAAGAAGTTTCAAAATATCCCGCCTCGATGGATTCCTGCCTACAGTATTTGCTTTGCTTATGAATAGAGCTATCTAGATAGTTTCTTCATCTTTCCATAAGCTTTTTATTCCTTAAGTGCTGGCATATGCTTTGGGCTAGTAAGAAAAAATTGGGGCTACTTTCTGCCTCTTAAAACATGTTTCTTCTTTTCTATTTTAGGGAAATATAATGCTGTACCTTTTTTTTTAATATTTCCCAAAACTTTTCATTATTCTGAGGTGAGGGGCCTTCCCACAATACCATTGCTAAAATAGAGGTAGATTTCATTAATTTTAAATATCTTGCTCAGAAAACTGTTGAAGAGGAAGAGAAAGAGGGAATTAAACGTGACAGCATTTTCCAAAGAATTTTATCAGAGTACATAAAAGAGACTGATTTAATTTAGGTGACAGAAATCATATTCTTTGTTAAGTATTGCTCATTTTCAGTTGCAGGTTGTGCTTTTCCAGCTGCTTTTGAGGGAGTTTCCACTGAATTTATAGCAAACTAAGTCTAAGGATAGGGTGGCAATATTTACAATCTTTTACAAGGAATCATAATATCCAAGCATGTATTGTTTTCTTTGTAATCCACGTTCTGCAAAGTGAAGTCATTCTACACAATAATAGTCCCACAGCTATAATGTAATGGATGCTATGGTGCATTTGAATATAAATTAAATTGCACTCTGGCCAGCTAAGATGTTACGTAGGGATATATGTGGTATCAGTTTACTTACCTGTTACGTGCCACACTGCGCACCAGTAGTGAAAATGGAGCTGTGTGTGCAGTTCTGCATCGCTGGTGCATGAGTGCGCATGTCTCAGCGAGATTTTGCTTCTGCACATGTTCAGGAAGCAAAATCTCGCGAGACGTTGCACCCGCGTGATAGATTTTGACCACCTTTTGCTTCTGTACATGCACAGAAGCAAAAAAAAATTGCTGAAATCTTACGCATGTGTCCTCTCATGAGATTTTGATTCCTGAACATGCGCAGAAGCAAAATATTGTTGTGTGTGTGTATGCCGGTAAACCGAAGCTGTGTGCGCATCACACCGGTAGCGATGGTAAGTAACAACACCCGCCTGAATGTAGTGATTATTTGCATAGCTGCTGCTGATTGGCTAATTTAGTGGCGGGAGAAATAAATTCCTATCATTCATTAATTCATTCATTCATTTATTTATTTATTTATTTATTTATTTATTTATTTATTTATTTATTTATTCATTTATTCATTTGTCCAATACACAAATACATAGGAAGAAAAAAAGACATGTGGTAATATATATAAGGGTAAAAGTGAACTTAGAGGAGAGGATATATGAAAGGAAGAGAATATATATGATAGATGAAATAAAGGAAAGACAATTGGACAGGGGACGAAAGGCACACCACACTTATGTATCCCCCTTACTGGCCTCTTAGGAACCTGGAGAGGTCAATCGTGGAGAGTCTAAGGGAGAAATGTTGGGGGTTAGGGGTTGACACAATTGAGTCCAGTAATGGGTTCCACGCTTCAATAACTCGATTGTTAAAGTCATATTTTTTACAGTCAAGTTTGGAGCGGTTCGTATTAAGTTTGAATCTGTTGCGTGCTCTTGTGTTGTTGTGGTTGAAGCTGAAGTAGTCATTGACCGGTAGGACGTTGCAGCATATGATCTTGTGGGCAATACTCAAATCGTGTTTTAGGCGCCGTAGTTCTAAGCTTTCCAGGCCCAGGATTGTTAGTCTATTTTCGTAGGCTATTCTGTTTCGAGTGGAGGAGTGAAGGGCTCTTCTGGTGAAATATATTTGGACATTTTCAAGGGTGTTGATGTCTGAGATGTGGTATGGGTTCCAGACAGATGAGCAGTAGTCTAGGATGGGTCTGGCAAAAGTTTGGTAGGCTCTTGTGAGTAGTGTGAGATTGCCTGAGCAGAAGCTATCAGTGGCTAGCAGGCTTCAAGGAAGCCCCTAAAAGCAGCTTCCCTGCAGCCTGCCGGCAGTCTGTATTAGTTCTAGCTAATAGATAATAAAGGTGCTGAACTATTCCTGTGACTCACCTCTTCATTTACGTGGGAATCTAACACTGGCGACAAAGTGGTGGAAGAAGAATCACAGAACAAAGGCACTTCATGGCATCTGCAGCCATCTTAAGAAGCAAACCCCAAACTGCCCAGTTAACTTAGAGGATGACTACTCAGATATCTCTAGTTCCAACCTTCTTCAACCCATAGGCAGAAGAATGGTGACCATATATGTCTCGTTTCTGCATGTTCCTTGATCTGCCGGACAACAGGAAGAGGGCTCACTTCCTCAATTACTGAGGGCCACAAACATAGAAGATGGCTGAGAGTCAGACCCTTGTGGCACTGACGGACATCAAGTCCATATCCTGGTCAATGCTACATACCAGGCTAGCTGAACACTACAGACCTTCAGCCCCTACAATGGTCAGCAGAAACGAATTTTACCATCGGTGCCAGCATGAAGGCAATTAATCAATGACTTCGTGGTGAAACTCTGGGGAAATCTAACAGATGGTATATCACAAATGGTTTATTTTATCTAAAAAAAAAAGTTGGTGTCAGCGCTGTACCCTGTCAAGCAACTTTTTAAAAAATGGTCTCCATATATGCAGCTGCAAAGCATTTATTCATTTTCATTAAATAAGAACAATGATTTTTTTTCTTCTGTCCAGCATTTGTTCAATACAGAGATAACAGCAACAACAACAAAAACAACAAACAAATGCCATAAAGGCCACAATTGATTGGTCCTCAAATGATGCTAAATGCAGATTTTGCAAGGAAGCTGATGAAACTGTAGATCATGTGCTCAGCTGCTGCAAGAAAATCCCGCAGGTTGATTACAACTTATGGCACAACTTTGTTGCACAAACGATCCATTGGAATTTATGCAAAATATATAACTTCCATACTGCTACAAACTGGTGGGAACACAAGCCTGAAAATGTCACTGAAAATCAGTTGGTCAAGATCTGGTGGGATTTTTGCATGCAAACGGACAAAGTGCTGGCGCAAAATACATCAGACATTACACTGGTTGAGAAAAGCAAGGTGACTATCATTGGCATTGCAATACCAGGGGATAGCAAGGTCAATGAAAAGGAACACACAAAAAATGGCAAAATATCATGACTTAAGAATGGAAATTCAACGATTACGGCAGAGACCAGCAGTGGCAATTCCAGTGGTGATTGGAACACTGGATTCTGTCCAAAAAGCACTGGAATTACATCTAAACCAGCTCAAAATTGACAAAATCGCCATCAATCAAATGGAGAAAACAGCACTATTCGGTTCCGACATATACAGTACAGTGGTACCTCTACTTAAGAACTTAATTCGTTCTGTGAACAGGTTCTTAAGTAGAAGCAATTTCCCCCGTAGGAATCAATGTAAAAGCAATTAATGCATGCAAACCCATTAGGAAAGAAATAAAAGCTTGGAATTCGGGTGGGAGGAGGAGGAGGAAGAAGAAGGGGAGGAGGACAGTTGCTGCTGAAGGAAGAAGGTGAGGTGAGAAGAATAAAAAAAATCCAAAACTTTAAGGTTAAAAAAAAAAGGGACTCTGTGGCGGCTAGGAGGAGCATGCACCTCCAATACACCCAAATAAAGGAAAATGCTTTGTTTGCTCTGGACTGCCAAAGCCTCCTTAAGCGCCACCAAAAGGCTCCTCTGGTAGCCCAGATGGCCGGGATTAAAGGGGGAATGGCAGGAAACTGGTCGGGCCTTCGTGCCGCTCTCAAATTTCCTGGGAAATTTTTCCGGGCGTGGGTTCTTAAGTAGAAAATGGTTCTTAAGTAGAGGCAATTTTTTTTGAACACCTGGTTTTTATCTAGAAAGGTTCTTAAGTAGAGGCATTCTTAAGTAGAGGTATCACTGTACTTTGAAAATACAGTGATACCTTTTCTTACAAACTTAATTGGTTCCGGGATGAGGTTCTTAAGGTGAAACGTTTGTAAGACGAAACAATGTTTCCCATAGGAATCAATGGAAAAGCGATTAATGCGTGCAAGCCCAAAATTCACCCCTTTTGCCAGCCGAAGCCCCCGTTTTTGCGCTGCTGGGATTCCCTTGAGGCGCCCCTCCATGGGAAACTCCACCTCCGGACTTCTGTGTTTTTGCGATGCTGCAGGGAAATCCCAGCAGTGAAATCGCAGCATCACAAAAACACCAAAGTCCTTGAAACCCGTGATGCTGCGATTTCACTGAGGCTCCCCTCGCTGGGAAACCCCACCTCCGCACTTCCGTTGCCAGCGAAGCGCCCATTTTGCACAGCTGGGATTCCGCTGCTGGGATTCCCCTGCAGCATCAAAAAACACAGAAGTCCGGAGGTGGGGTTTCCAATGGAGGGGAGCCTCAAAGGAATCCCAACAGTGCAAAAACGGGTGCTTCGCTGGCAACGGAAGTCCGGAGGTGGGGTTTCCAATGGAGGGGAGCCTCAAGGGAATCCCAACAGCGCAAAAACGGGTGCTTCGCTGGCAACGGAAGTCCGGAAGTGGGGCATCCCAGTGACGGCGGTGGGTTTGTAAGGTGAAAATAGTTTGTAAGAAGAGGCAAAAAAATCTTAAACCCCGGGTTTGTATCTCAAAAAGTTTGTATGGCGAGGCGTTTGTAAGATGAGGTATCACTGTACTGTATATTGAAAGGTCCTAGGCTTCTGGGTGGGGCTTGACTAGTAATTAATACCAAATCCTGTGAAACAACTGGCCTCTGTGATACAATGGTATAATAATAATAATAATAATAATAATAATAATAATAATAATAATAACAACAACAACAACAACAACAACAACAACAACAACAACAATAATAATGATGGCATTTTTCAAAACCAATCCTCTTAAAACATAGCGCTCCTCACTTCTTTTAACTAAGGCAGATAGCAAAGCCAAAACTATATTTCAGTTTTTAATTGCCTAGGTTTGCCTTCCATTCTACATAAAACTGCTGCCATCATGTCTAGCCTATTTAATATAGTGCATTATTTCTTTTTCGTTTTCTGGCTTCAAAATGGGGTGGAGGGGGGAATATGGGATTACTTAAAAAACTCAAGTTTGAAGTTGCCTTTTCATAAAAACAGAAGACCTTTCGGTTGATAGTTGCCATAGACACATCTCCCATACTTGAGTTGACTTCAGATGTCTTAAATCTGTGACTTGTTTTCAACTAACCTTTGGCCTCTGGATCCAAAAATAACCACAGTTTTTGAGTATCACGTCAACTTTTTAAGCTACAGGATACCCTCAAAAGTCATACAAATTGTGCATATAAAGGAAAGGGAAGGAAAAACCTACCAAATATATAGTTTACTAAGAATAATTTTATTCATACACAGGCTATAATAGGTACAGCAAGTTAAATTGTGTTCACACAAATGTTTTTTTTAATTGAACAGTAGTTATATATATTAAGGTAAAAAATTTCGCTTATAGCTTTTTCTGGAGTGTTTAATCTGTGGACATTCTCGCTTGATGCTCCATCAGTAATCAGCCATCATATGTACATCCCATCTACCTTGAAACCGTGTCTCCATGACCTTCAAATCTTGGTGGAATCAGTCACCCTGCTCATCACTGACTGCACCAAGATTTCCGGGAAGTTAGCCAGATGGCTATGTAAAAATGCAATTTGATGCTCATATTGCCTAATTAACTATATTGATTTATTTTATTTTTTATTTATTTATTTATTTTGTCCAATACATGTTCTGTCTGGGTCACTCCGGAAGCTATGACCAACCCAAAAAGATAAGCCAGACACACCGGTAGAATCCAAACACAGTTTTATAATGGTAAAGAGAAAAGAAGCCAACAGAAAATGTCCTTACAAATCAGGAAAACACTGGAACTCCAAATAAATACATGAAGGCAATTGTTCATACAGAAACACAGGATCCTTAATGCCAAGACGAGGCTGTTGAGATAACAGACATACACCTCCCACGGGTCTTCAAGACTGCTGGGCCACGAGCCAGGAACAGAAATGCTGAGACAATGCAGATAACAGCAACTGCACTCTGATAACACTCCACACTCCACGCAGACTCAAGCTCAACCCGGATAAGACGGAGTGGTTGTGGGTTTTGCCTCCCAAGGACGATTCCATCTGTCTGTCCATCACCCTGGTGGGGGAGTCACTAACCCCCTCAGAGAGGGTTCGCAACTTGGGCGTCCTCCTCGATCCAGAGCTCACATTAGAAAAACATCTTTCAGCTGTTGCGAGGGGGGCGTTTGCCCAGGTTCGCCTGGTGCACCAGTTGCGGCCCTATTTGGACCGGGAGTCACTGCTCACAGTCACTCATGCCCTCATCACCTCGAGGCTCGACTACTGTAATGCTCTCTACATGGGGCTACCTTTGAAAAGTGTTCGGAAACTTCAGATCGTGCAGAATGCAGCTGCGAGAGCTATCATGGGCTTATATGCCCATGTCACACCAACACTCCGCAGTCTGCATTGGTTGCCTATCAGTTTCCGGTCACAATTCAAAGTGTTGGTTATGACCTATAAATCCCTTCATGGCACTGGACTAGAATATCTCCGGGACCGCCTTCTGCCGCACGAATCCCAGCGACCAGTTAGGTCCCACAGAGTTGGCCTTCTCCGGGTCCCGTCAACTAAACAATGTTGTTTGGCGGGACCCAGGGGAAGAGCCTTCTCTGTGGTGGCCCCGACCCTTTGGAACCAACTCCCCCCAGATATCAGAGTTGCCCCCACCCTCCTAGCCTTTCGTAAGCTCCTTAAAACCCACCTCTGTCGTCAGGCATGGGGGAATTGACATGTTCCCTCCCCCTAGGCTTATAAAATTTATGCATGGTACGCTAGTGTGTATGATTGGTTTTAATTTGTGGTGTTTTTAAATTAATTTAAATATTGGATTTGTCTTACATTGTATTGCTATTGCTGTGAGCCGCCCCGAGTCTGCGGAGAGGGGCGGCATACAAATCTGATTAAACTCAAACTCAAACTGCCGAAAGAGTTTGCCTGCCTTATAAACCCTTCCCTGCTAATGAGGACCACACCCAACCCCCTGGTGTTCCTCATTCAATGCTGATAATATTTCTTCAATTGATTCCTCCTTTGATCTATGCGTCTCTGTTGCATACTAATGACAGCTTGTGCTTCGTCATCCAATGACTCCAGAGACTCTAGAGAATCCAAGCTACTGGCTTGAGAGAGCCCCTCCCCAGGGCTCCCAGGCCTTTCTTCCTCGTCACTTTCCTCTCCGCTCTCATCTTCCCCCAGGCATGGAGCCAGCAGAGACGCAGCTGGTCTTTCATCTGACTCAGGCTGAACCACAACAATACACAATGAGGGTTTTAGTGGGTATATATCTATATACACATAGTAAAATACATGATGAAGGTTATAGAGGAGATACTCATAGTAAAATATATCTAAGAAATAATAGAAAAGAAGATATAGTAATAGAACATATCAATGAAAGAATAGAAGAAGAGATATAGGAATAGAAGAAAGGTATAGGAGATATAGGAGAGCAATAGGACAGGGGACGGAAGGCACTCTAATGCACTTGTACTCGCTCCTTATTATATATATATATATATATATATATATATATATATATATATATATATATATATATATATATATATATATATATATATATAAGGTATAGAGCAAAAACTTGATGCTGAAGAAAACTAACTACAGTTTTGAAACCAGCATGCTGAATTAACTATAAAAAAGCTCAAAAATCAAACTCAACAGAAATTGCATTACAAATTGTCTGCCAGTGTAATCTTTCCCTTCCTTTCTTATTTTCCTCCTCCTCCTTTCTCTCCATCTGTGTCCTATATTTCTCTACAGGTGTTGTCCTCTTCCTGCCTGTAGGCTTCCCATTCTTGAGAAACCATAGAAGTGGTTATTTTCTTCAAACGCTTAATTGCTGCGCAGGCAACAGCTTGAAGTTAGCTGGTATTTTCCTACAGTGGCATCTGAGTATTCCACTTTATAATAATACTCTATTAGCACAAATGTAGGCTTTGTAACAACACGGAGGGGGGATGCTGTACAATGTTAATCTTCTACTGATTTGTTTACAGTTGCTATTTTCCAGCCTCTCGAGTTTCCGAGCAGTCAGTTAGATGTCTTTATGTCGGCTTGAACACTCCCGCTGAATCTGCCATCTAGGTCTAGAGAGAAGAATGGAGGCATTCTGCAGGGTTTCTTTGCTTGGTGGTTGATCAGCTCAAAGCTTCTTGGTCTCCAGTGGAAATAGGGCTGTTATGTGTAATCTCATTCTTAGGCAGGAGATGTTATCTCTCTGAAATTGGTCCCACTGATGATGCTGGTTGGCCAAAGATGCAATGGAAGCAGGGGTGGGTAGCAGGCAGGACAGGGTGAAATGCAGTTCCACCGTTTGAAATGAAGCTGCATTACGAGTCTCAGCTCGGCTCTACTTTTTTTCTTGCATTGGCTGCCGATCACTTTCCGGTCACAATTCAAAGTGTTGGTCATGACCTTTAAAGCCCTACATGGCTTTGGACCAGACTACCTCCGGAACCGCCTGCTACTGCACGAATCCCAGCGACTGATAAGGTCCCACAGAGTTGGCCTTCTCCGGGTCCCATCGACTAAACAATGTCATTTGGCGGGCCCCAGGGGAAGAGCCTTCTCTGTGGCGGCCCCGGCCCTCTGGAACCAACTCCCCCCGGAGATAAGAATTGCCCCCACCCTCCCTGTCTTTCGTAAACTACTCAAGACTCATTTATACCGCCAGGCATGGGGGAGTTGAGATATTCCTTCCCCCTAGGCCATTACAAGTTATGCATGGTATGTCTGTGTGTATGTTTGGTTTTATAATAAGGGTTTTTAGTTGTTTTATTATTGGATTGTCACATGCTGTTTTTATCATTGTTGTTAGCCGCCCCGAGTCTGCCGAGAGGGGCGGCATACAAATCCAATAAATTATTATTATTATTATTATTATTATTATTATTATTATTATTATTATTATTTTCACCAAGAGGGTCGTTAGTTTATGGAATTCACTTCCAGAAGAGGTCATGACAGCTGTCAGCCTTGATAGCTTCAAGGCAGGATTAGATAGATTCATGGATGCCAAGTGTATCGGTGGTTATTGAAATGAATGTCCATGTGCCGCCTCTATGTTGGTTGAGGCAGGCAGGATTCCCTTGAGTACCATTTGTTGGGCGTCATGGGAAAGGGAGGGTCTTTGCTTCTCTTTCTGCTCAAGATCCCCATGGACAATTGGTGGGCCACTGTGTGACACAGAATGCTGGACTCGATGGGCTTTGGCCTGATTCAGCATGGCTGTTCTTATGTTCTTATGTTTTCCTTGCTGCTGTGTGCTCCTCGCTTTTTTCCTCTTTCCTCCTTCCTGGCCACAGACGAGTTTCCCTCTCTCCTGCCCGGCTCCCCTCCAGCCTCATGCGGCCACCTCCCAAGGCCAGGAGAGCCGTGCGGCACCTTTTCCTTTCGCAAAGCACTCACTCTGCCCACAGTTGAGATGAAAAGGCATCGTGCGGCAATAACAGCTCACTTCAACACTGATGATCATTCAAGCCAGTCCCACCTGGTCACATGGCCAGCAAGCCACACCCACAAAATAAGCCACACCCGCAGTGTGGCAGTAAAAACTTTGGCTGCCCATTACTGAATGGAAGCTATAGATCAGGGATGTCAAACTCAAGGCCCGAAGGTGAGATCTGGCCTGCAGGTTGCTTAGATCTGGCCTACAGGGGCACCTTGGAAACAACAAAGGACTGGCTCGCAGTGCCTCTGCTAGAGAAAACTGAGCTTGGGAGGGCCATGTGCAGCTCTGTTTTCATTGACAGAGGATTGTAGGAAGCTAACACAGCTAAAAATGGCACACACAAGGGCTGTGTGCAGCTCTCCCAAGCTCTGTTTTAACTGGCAGAAGGTTGCAGGAGGTCGTTGCAGCTGAAAATGGAGTTTGGGATCCTGTTTTCACTGGCAGAGTGCTCGGGCCACCACAGGCGTCACGACATTGAACTGGCCACAACCACCCTGGCTCTTCTGTGATCAAACACAATCCTGATGTGGCCCTCAATTAAATAGAATTTGACAGCCCTGCTATAGATACATGAATTCTGAATTAACTCTTGGAAAATCCATCTGGGTTTTAACATATTTACCCGAAAGATAAGAGGCCATTTACATTTGCAAACCAGAAGAAGCAGCTTTCAGAAAGGAATAGTTTTAGCTTTGGCTTTATTGAGAATTTGTGAAAATACAGTGGTACCTCTACTTACGGACTTAATTTGTTCCGTGACCGGGTTCTTAAGTAGAAAAGTTTTTTAAGAAGAAGCAATTTTTCCCATAGGAATCAATGTAAAAGCAAATAATGCTTGCAATTGGGGAAAACATAAGGAGGCTCTAGCTCTGTTTCCTCCCAGGAGATTCCTAGAGAGGCCCCACAGAGGCTTCTCCCTGCCTTTTCCAGCCCCATTTCCTCCCAGGAGATTCCTAGAGGGCCCCCACAGAGGCTTCTCCCTGCCTTTTCCAGCCCCATTTCCTCCCAGGAGATTCCTAGAGAGGCCCCACAGAGGCTTCTCCCTGCCTTTTCTGGTTACAGTTTCGGAGTCTCGGGTTTGTAAGTGGAAAATGGTTCTTGAGAAGAGGCAAAAATTTCTTGAACACCCAGTTCTTATCTAGATAAGTTCATAAGTAGAGGCGTTCTTAGGTAGAGGTACCACTGTATGTGGTTTCTATGGAGGGAAAGCTCTAAAGGACACATCCATACATCTTCCACTTACCATTTCTTAATGACCTAGCCAGTGACACAGATTCCATTTCATTGTCAGGATGATGCTAATCTAAGGGATAGTGTTTTCTCAGGCATCGCAGTAGCTCTCACAATTGGACAATGCATGGCACATAGAGGAGGAACTTCCAGAGATTAATGCTGGGTTCCAATTTGTGGATTACTCCTCCCATCTGGCCACGGGGCTATGTGTCTACTTGGCTGCATGTGCTGTGCCTCAATGCTTCCTCTGAATAGCTGTTTTCTTCTTTTTGTGTACATGATTTAGCCAAGGGAATATCAACCACAGACACCAAATGCAGGTCTCCCATAAGGGACATTCCCATAGGTAAGCAAAAACTCATCCAGCAACATTCCCATCCCTGGGAAAATGGGGTTTCAGAACATGTCTTCTTTTTGAATGCTTATCTTCCACCCAGGCACTAAAAAACTAAAATCATTAAAGTTAAAAAAAAATTGGATTGTGCAGAGATGGATATGATGACAAGAAGGCTGAATGACCAAGAAGAATCTGACTTTTATATTATTTGGAATATAGTTTATAAGTGGATAGATAAAAACAAAAACAAAAACTAAATGTTATGAGAAATGTATGAATATATTGAAATGACTTTAGAATTTTTTTTCTTTTGATTAATTCAATTTTATGTTTATTAGAATATATAAACAAAATTCTTCTTTTCATCTAGATTAATATGTTGATTTAATGAACTAATAATATATTCTTTTTCTGTATTTAAAATTAACTTCTAAGAAGAGAGGGGTAATTGTAACCCGTACTACATGTTTAAATGTTTGTATGTCTGTGTGTTTTTTTAATGAAAAAATCAATAAATTTATTTTTAAAAACCCCTAAGATTTCTGCAGTGCAAATTTAGGTAGCTCAATATCTTTTCAACAGATATCACACATCAGCATTTATTTTCTCTTGAGCTAAAAGAGAAGAAATTCAACTCCTGATTTAAGTTTTCCAAGGAGGACTAGAAGCATGCTTCCTAAATGCGCCGTTTCTCTTACGATTAGTAATTATTAAACAAGCGAGTGGATCACAGCAGCCTTCAGCAAGTCTGCCAGTTCCTTCCCTGTCCAATTCTCAATCTTGGCCCTCCCAAGGTGTAACCAATTGTTGCTTTGAAAATGCCACCTGTTTTAATTGTGCGAGAGCAGTAACATTGCCAGCCTCATTCTTGAGGCATAATGAAATGTAGGCTGTGAAGGGACCACTTCTTATATCAGCGTGCTTCCTTCCTGACTTAACAATGGGAAGAAAGCATATTAAGGCTGCTGCATGGCTGAACCCCTGAAGCCTTCAGTCTTACTGAGAGTGGAGATATGACGGTGACTTCTTCACCTGTCCTATTCCATTGCAAATTCTCTTTTCTTCCTTTCACTTGTTTGTGTGATTAGCTTTTCTCACCTGTCTTGTATTCCTCTTCTTCACTGTTTTTTTTATTTCTGTTGGAAAGAGGGAGGGAGGCATCTGAGTTTGTGCATTCTTATATTCTTATTCTTATACACAGCGTGCATGGGTATATAAAGGTAATTTCAGTACAGTTGGAGTTTATACTGACGGAGAGCCATTAACTTCACAAATCAGAACTGCAGAAAAAACAATTGCTGCCAACCTGCCTTCCATTGAGGACCTGTATACTGCACAAGAGGGCTGTGAAAATATTTCCTGGATATAAGCTGTTTCAACTCCTATCCTTAAAATGTTGCTACAGAGCACTGCACACCAAGGCAACTAGACACAAGAACAGTTTTTCCCCCGAACGCCATCACTCTGCTAAAGAAATAATTCCCTCAACACTATCAAACTGTTTATTAAATCTACACTACTATTACTACTAGTTTTTTCTCATCATTCCTATCACCCATTTCCTCCCACTTATGACTATATGACTGTAACTTGTTGCTTGTATCCTTAATATTTTTATTAATATTGATAGTTTCCACATTGCTTATTTGAACCCTTATGGCAACCATTAAGTGTTGTACAGTACCTCATTATTCTTGACAAATGTATCTTTTCTTTTATGTACACAGAGAGCATATGCATATTCTTCCTCCCTCCCTTCCTCTTTCCCTTCCCCTTCATTCCTCCCTCCCTTCCCCTTCCTTCCTTCCTTCCTTCCTTCCTTCCTTCCTTCCTTCCTTCCTTTCTTCCTCTTTCTTCCTTTCTCTCTTTTTCTTTTCCTCCCTCCCTTTTCCTCCCTCCCGCTCTCCCTTGAAGGGGAGGGGTGTTGGTGTGGTGTCAATCAGCTGTTTTAGAATGAGCTGCAGTGGCAGTGGCTAACATACTGTGGTGGAGAGAGTGAACGGATAGTGAATGGGCAGTAGCAGAGAATAGACTGCAGGTGTGGTGGTGAACAGAGGGTGAAAAATGGGCCTAATGGATGTTCAGGCCCATTTCCAGTCTCCAAAGGGCCTCTGGAACCTGGGGAGGTCATTTCTTCCCTTCTGGGGGCTTAGGAAAGCAAACACACACACCCCTCACTGTGATGTAGGAGGCCGACTAGGCCAGGCCCACAATGGCAATGCCCACCCCCGCAACAGGGCAGAGAACCCCCTGCTAAAAGCCTTCATAAGTACTGAGTCTGTATGGTTCTTTTGCAAAAGGCAACTTGACTTTCAGCAAAAATGTCTCACATCTCATCCAAGAAGCTGTTTCAATTCTGAAGAGCTGGAGAAGCTTCTTGTATGAGAGGTGAAATGTTTTCAAAGGAAAAAAGTCAAGAAAGACCAGTTGCCTTTTGGAGCAACCATGATGTCGATGACTGAGAATCTCCATAGATACTGAGTTTGTAGGCATACATAGTCTGGAGTTATGGCTTATTCATAGTGGTAAATGGGTTGTGGCAAATGGGTGGCTGTGGCAAATGGGTGGCTGCAGCGAATTGGCTACAACAGACGGTGGCAGGAAAGGGAATGGGTAGCGGTGAACAGACTGTAGCAAATAGGCTGCAGTGAACAGGTCAGATATTAATACTAGATGGATGCTGGGAGACAGAGGCAGATTTATTTTTCTTGTTTTCCTCCCCAAAAGCTAGGTGCATCTTATTGTTCAGAGTGTCTTATTGTCTGAAAAATACGGTACATATGTGCAAAGTTCTCTGAGTCACAAAACTGTAGATCAGTGATGGTGATCCTATGGCATGGGTGCCACAGGTGGCACACGGAGCCATATCTGCTGGCATGCGAGCTGTTGCCCTAGCTAAGCTCCAACGTGCATGTGTGTGCCAGCCAGCTGATTTTCAGCTGTCATAGAGGATCTGGGAGGGCGTTTTTGGCTTCCAGAGAGCCTCCGGGGGATGGGGGAGGGCGTTTTTACCTTCCTCCAGCTCCAGGGAAGCCTTTGGAGCCTGGGGAGGGTGAAACATCAGCTTACTGGGCCCACCAGAAGTTGGGAAACAGGCTATTTCTGGCCTCCAGAGGGCCTCTGGGAGGGGGAAGCTGTTTTTGCCCTCCCGAGGCATTGAATTATGGGTATGGACACTCGCGCATTTGCGACAGCGTACGCCCACGCTCTTTCGGCACCAGAGGGAAAAAAGGTTTGCCATCACTGCTGTAGATAATCACGTGATGGCATCAAAAAGATATAAAGCAATATTTTTTTTCCTTGCCATCTCTTGGTCCTTGATGCCAAATTTAGTACTTTTTTTTAAAATGAAGTGTGGCTTGGGAGGCAAGTGATGTTTTAATTTATCCACTGAGTTTGTTCTGGATTTTGAATCCTCTTGTTTCTCTGAGCCCAGATGTCAATAATCGTGTGTCTCTATGTGTGTGTGTGTGTGTGTGTGTGTGTGGGAGAGAGAGAGAGAGAGAGAAATTTAATAGCATGACCTGAATTCCCTTTCTTTGGATGGCATTTGTCTTCTTCAGTCTGCTGCTCTTCAGATAGGTTGAGATCACATTTGTCAAAATTATTGCATACACTGACTGTGGCATCTGGAACTTTGATATTGGCAATCATGTCTCTGAGAGCCTAGGATGCTTTAGGTTTCCGAGAATAGGCTGTCATTTGCTGAGTGGTGATCTATATTTCCCCCCTATTATTATTTATCAGAAATGTAGTAATAAAAACCGAATTAATAATACTAGATGTGATGAGGGTGCAAACAGATATATAAAGCAGCCGTAACAAAGTTATAGCATGCAATGGACAAATTTGTAGGTCATGTTACCTTTGCCATTACAAAGACATTTGAGAATGAAATAAAGAATTTATGATGAATGGTCACTTTGCCCCAAACCTGCAATGAACAATGAAACTTAAAATTAGTCAAAGGTACAGCTGTGTATTTTTCTACAAAAAACTCTGGCTTCAGTTAACAGTAATCTCTCTCTCTCTCTCTCCCCTTTCTTTGCCTTAGCCTTTGAGAGGTTACTGAATGTTGCCATGGTCACAATTACCGAAAAGTGAATTCACTAACCTTTAAATCTTTGGGATCAATCAAAATAAATAAAATCAGGATTTGAGCAGAAAGTTCATGTGCAGCATAGATTCACGGTAACAGAACTTGCAGAACTTTCTGAAAGTATCTGTCAGACCCAGAAGCCATTTAGGGGGTGCTCAGATTTTCAGACTTTGCACATTTACTGCTGTGGGAGACTGGGAGCAGGGATTGCATGGAGCTGGGGTGATATGTAGTCAAAATAACACTCCTTTCTTTGAGAGTCAAGGCCACTTTGCCCTGCATCTGGAGTGGTGTGCCTTGGAAACATCTCCTGTTGGGAGGATGCATTGATTGGACCATGTGATGGATGTGTGGGTGCAGGAGATGGGGCTTGGACTTTATTTTGGTTGGGGGAAAACCTGGAAGCCTTCAGTTTTCCCAGCTGTGCCAATATGACATGTCTAATAAAATAGAACTTTAAGGAATGCCTAGCTTTGGAGTTTTGGAAACCTGAAGTACAAAACTTTCTGAAAATACAGTATCTAGTTTACAAAACTTTCGATTGACCTCTCCAGGTTCCTAAGAGGCCAGTAAGGGGCGTATATAAGTGCACTGATGTGCCTATCGTCCCCTGTCCAATTGTCTTTCCTTATCTCATATATCATATATATTCTCTCCTTATCTATCTATCTATCTATCTATCTATCTATCTATCTATCTATCTATCTATCTATCCATCCATCCATCCATCCATCCATCCATCCATCCATCCATCCATCCATCTATCTATCTATATTATATATATATATCATATATATTCTCTCCTTATCTCTTATATCATATATATTCTCTCCCTCCCATCTACTTCTCTTATTTTTACTTTCTATCATTATATATATTACTTAATGTCTATTCTCTTCCATATGTATTATATATTGGACAAAGAATAAATAAATAAATAAATAAAATAGAAAGTATCTAGTTTACAAAACTTTCGGAAAGTATCTAGTTTACAAAACTTTCGGAAAGTATCTAGTTTACAAAACTTTCGGAAAGTATCTAGTTTACAAAACTTTCGGAAAGTATCTAGTTTACAAAACTTTCGGAAAGTTTCCTGTTCTAGGATCAACAACTTTCTTTGAAGTGGTGGCACCTTTTAGATTTTGAAACCACATTCACATCATTTTCCAAATTTCTGAGATAGTCCACACAAGAAGCCCAAGAGCACTAGCATTATCTTTATTATCTACATTAACAGATTCTTGCAAAGTGCATCTCTCAAAGTCAAGTTTGGGAGGGAAATATGGAGAATACTAACGTATGTGCAAATCTCTCTGGGTATCCCTTATTTAAGCAAGACAGGCCTTAAAATGGTCTTTCAATATTAATTAGTTACTGGAATGACATTTCCATTTTGCAGGCCAACCACTGATGAATTGTTCTAACTATCAGGAAATTTCTCCTTAGACAGTTAGACACCCTGGTGATGATATTGAAGAATCATGGTGACAGAATAGAATAGAATAGAATAGAATAGAATTTTATTGGCCAAGTGTGATTGGACACACAAGGAATTTGTCTTGGTGCATATGCTCTCAGCGTACATAAAATAAAATATACATTTGTCAAGAATCATGTGGTATGACACGTAATGATTGTCATAGGGGTCAAATAAGCAGTGAAGAAGAAATATTAATAAAAATCTTAGGGTATAAGCAACAAGTTACAGTCATACAGTCAACATGGGAGGAAATGGGTGATAGGAATGATGAGAAAAACTAGAAGAATAGAAGTGCAGATTTAGTAGAAAGTCTTGACAGTGTTGAGGGAATTATTTGTTTAGTAGAGTGATGGCGTTCGGAAAAAAACTGTTCTTGTGTCTAGTTGTCTTGGTGTGCAGTGCTCTGTAGCGACGTTTTGAGGGTAGGAGTTGAAACAGTTTGTGTCCAGGATGTGAGGGGTCAGTAAATATTTTCCCCACCCTCTTTTTGACTCGTGCAGTATACAGGTCCTCAATGGAAGGCAGGTTGGCAGCAATTGCTTTTTCTGCAGTTCTGATTGTCCTCTGAAGTCTGTGTCGGTCCTGTTGGGTTGCAGCACCAAACCAGACAGTTATAGAGGTGCAGATGACAGACTCAATGATTCCTCTGTAGAACTGTATCAGCAGCTCCTTGCTGCTGATACAGTTGAGCTTCCTGAGCTGGTACAGTTGAGCTTCCTGAGCTGATACAGTTGAGCTTCCTGAGCTGGCACAGAAAGAACAGATAGTGGAAGATGATACATCCAGTGGCACTTATTGTGACTCCTCCCCAGTGAATGCCGAGTGGCCTCAGACAAGTCAGGAACCCAGTTTTAATTTTCCAGAAAAAAATTCAGATGAAGCATGTTAGTACTGTGTGTATAACTAGTTGTGTTTTACAATTTGTAACTTAAGCCAACAATGTATGGTTGAAGGAATTAGCACACTACTACTTTAAGAGCTGGTGCTACAATCTGCTATAAGAGGAAGTCAGCAGTCTCTCTCTCTCTCTCTCTCCCTCACTCTCCCCACCCCAGGTTTGAGACTCTCCCTGATATCTCTCTGATTCTATGATGGTTTGCTTATATGGCTATTTCATTGTAAGGACTAATGTGTGTAGTAAAAACTATGTGTTCTAATGTTGATCTGTATATGTATAGGTTTGTATTGTACAGTGGTACCTTTACCTAAAAATGCCTCTACTTACAAACTTTTCTAGATAAGAACCGGGTGTTCAATATTTTTTTGCCTCTTCTCTAGAACCATTTTCCACTTACAAACCCAAGCCTCCGAAACTATAACTGGAAAAAGCGGGGAGAAGCCTCTGTGGGGCCTATCTAGGAATCTCCTGGGAGGAAACAGAGCCAGAAAAAGTGGGGGGAAGGCTCCGTGGGGCCTCTCTAGGAATCTTTTGGGAGGAAACAGGGCCTCCACCCTCCCTGGGGTTTCCCCAATCACACACATAATTCGCTTTTACATTGATTCCTATGGGAAAAATTGCTTCTTATAAACTTTTCTACTTAAGAATCTGTTCACGGAATGAATTAAGTTTGTAAGTAGAGGTACCACTGTACTGTATATTGTTGTGGTTAGCTCTGGCCCAGCTCCTGCCCCAAGGACTGTGGATGTGGGGGAGACATCCACATGCTGCAGGCCTGTTTTGCTCCTGGTGGAATCTGCTGATGAAGGCTCCTCTGACCAAGAAGACATGAGTGACAGGGAGGAGGAGAGTGTGGCAAACAGCTCAGAAGGAGATCAATTATCTAACTCCTCCTTGGATTTGAACAAGAGTTGATGATACAGCTACGCATGTGGAGAGTGATGCATAGGGAGCAACAACTGAGAGATTATTATCAAAGAAAATGAGGCCACCTGTGGTTGGGTGGGGCTGTGGTAATTAGTGAGGCTGCTATAAATAGCAGCCTGTGGGTTTGACCATTGTGGAGGATTATCTGATCCTTGTGTTTCGTGCCTGCTTTGCTGACTTTGACCTTTGTGTGCTGATTTTTCCCCTGCTTTGAAATTAAACCAGAGCAAAGTGTGTTTCACTTTGTGAAAGAAGAAGGACTGTGAATTGCCTCACAGCTGCAAGCTAAGTATCACAGAACTGATAAGGGACTTGTACAAATTACCATTTTGTTTGGAGACAAGTGCTCTTTGCTATATAAAAAGAGTGCTTCGTTTATTTGCATTTTTGGTATAAAGAACATTGTTTTGAATTTTCAAACGTGTGTGTGTCTGAAATTGTATCTGTACATTTTCGGCAGGATTCTACCAGAGAGCTTGCCAGAACATATATGTATTCAGAATATTGATTGCTGTATTTGTGAATGACTAGGCCTGTTACTGACTATGATATTTGCCTAATGTAAATAATATTTATACATTTAATGTATGTGGTCTGGTTATTTGAAGTACTGCTCATATCTCTGGAATATTAGCTGGATAGCTGCTATCTTCATGTTTTCTTCTACGTAGGAGTAGCACAGTTTACTCCTTAACACCTAATATTGCACCATCATTCCACAATATTCAGAGGGTACCTCCAGGTCCTCCATCCATAGGCAAGAATAGATTCTGACATACAGCAGGCCTATGAAGTTAGGTTGCTTTTTAAAGCAAATTATTTCTGTTCTTTGTTAAAGAACAGAAGAAGTGAGTCAACTGACTCATGTTGATATTTCTGTTAACTTAACACTTTATGACTGCCAAACAAGCAAAGATTTATGACTCCAACATGAACTTGGCCAAGTTGCTTTGTTTCATCAATGGAAAGAGTTGGCTTTGGCCACCGGAATGAGATTTCCTCCCCACTCACACCTTGTTCTGTCTGGGTCACTCCAGAAGCCAATACCAACCCAAAAAGAGAAGCCAGACACACTGGTAAAAGGCAAAGGCAATTTTATAAAATTCAAGAAAAACACAGGTAACAGAAAATGTCCTTACAAACAGGAAAATGCTGTATCTTCAAATGTATCCACGAAGGCCAAAAGTCCATGCAGCAATACAGAATTCTTGCTGCCAAGCCAAAGCTGTAGATAGCAGACCTATACCTCCCACGGGTTTTCCAAAGCTGCTGGGCCACAAGCCAGGAACAGAGACACCGAGAAACAAGACAGGATAACCCCACTCCAAATTGATAACACTCCACATGGCTTCAAGGCCTTGCCTGCCTTTTAAACCCTGCTGATGAGGACCACACCCAAACCCAGCTGTTTCTACTTCACTGGTGAAAATATTTCTTTAACTGCTCCTTTCATTGCTGTGAACGTCTCTGTCTCATGTCAATGACAGCTTGTGCGTCATCACTTAATGACTCCAAGCTACTGGCTGGGAAGAGCCCCCCCCCCCCCCGGGGCTCTCATGCTGTTCTCCTTCATCCCATTCCTGACTCTCCTCTCCCCTGTCCGACTGTTCAGCCCCCTCCTCTGCGTTGTCATCCTCCTCCGGGCATGGAGCCAGCAGAGACACAGCTGGTCCCTGAGCAGCCTCAGGCTGAATCACAACACACCTGAGCTTAGTATTTGCAGAATTATAGTAGTTATCAAGCTTGGTAGAAAGTAAATCAGAAAGAGGCTGGTTGCACTCCAAATTTCTTTTTTTTACCAGCATCATCTAACATGGCTCTTATCCTACACTGTAAAGATAGGGAGACTGAATAAGTATTTCTAATACCGTTGCTTATTTTCAGAGTAAATGTACTGTAATGTGAAGATACTCAATTTGTGAAGGCAGCATTTTTTTCTTTAGGCTGCTATAAATCACTTCTCCATTTCCCCCAGCTGTCACTGTGACTTGCTATACAAATTCAAGTCTCAGTTCTTTTTTTGGGGCTTCTCCATCATTTTGGTTGCTACTATAGAAAATTAGATGGTTCATTGCATAGTTACCGGATTGAAAAGAGATTAATGCCTTTGAAAAGTATAGAATTTAAGTGTAGGTGTTAGTCTAGATTTTAAAAGGGCAGCGGCTGTGGGAAATTTAAATTTGTCTCTTAACAAACAAAGAAGAAAATAACCTTTCTAAAGAATAGTAATGAATTAAACATAGACAAGTGGTTGAGTAACAACTGATAAGGTTTTATGGGTATTGCTAATCAATGTTTCAATCCATTCCTTTCCATTTCTCTTGTTTTATTATCATGCACTGTTCCTTTGCAAGATGCATTTAAAATCTGTTATATGTTTTTATGGGATAATGCCATGAAATTCAAGACTGTGATCATTATTTAACTTAAGATATTAATTCCAAAGGAACGTAATCAATCTGAGTAGATCATGATCTACTCTCAGGGATTTTAAAAATAATTCATTCAAAAAAGCAGTGTATTAGCTCCATTATATAATAATGAAATAAATGTAATACTAGCAGTATATTTTAGCAAGTTGCCATCAATACCTAATGCATACAATACTTCATTTCATCAATTTATTTCACAGAAAACAATATATTTATTACTCTGAAGTATTTTGGATGCCAAAGTTTGTTCTCCCATATCCTTGAGCACAGTGGTGAAATCTATTTTTCCCCCTACCATTCTGTGGGTGTGGCTTGGTAGGCATGGCTTGGTGGTCATGTGACTGAATGAGTGTGGCCAACCCAATGTCACTCACATCAAGGGGTGTCTCACCTGCTCCCCCCTCCCAGCTATACCTTGTCACACCCAGCCTCAACATATCTATAGTTCTGTCTTATGGAGTAGAGAGCTATTTTCCAATCATTTGGCCACTTTGTGATTTAAGGGTGGGGGAGATCAATTCATTTGATCAATATTTTAATAATATTGACACAGGTGTAGAGATTAGATTAGATTAGATTTATTGGATTTATATGCTGCCTCTCTCCACAGACTCGGGGCAGCTCACAACAATGGTGAAGAACAGTACATAGTAACAAATCTAATATTTAAAAATCTAGATTACAGTTTTAGATTAAAAAGTCCAAAAAAGAAACCCCAATATATAAAAAACAACACACAGTTGAATCATACACAAAAACTACATGGGCAAGGGGGAGATGTTTCAATTCCCCCATGCCTGACATCAGAGGTGGGTTTTAAGAAGTTTACGAAAGACAAGGAGGGTGGGGGCAATCCTGAGATGTGCATAGCTTACTTTGCATAAAATTGTATCTAAGTCATAGACTCTACCAATTGTAGCTTTCAGACCCTTGAAAAATTGCTAATGCCATGTAGTAAATATTTTGAAGTATACCTTCTATATATTTAGTTATGCTGGTGGAATTGATTAAAATTGTTACCCAGATGATTTAAAGGGTTCCAGGTTAGGGATGGTCTAATTTAGTTGATATAGCAGCTGGGAGTGCTTATTGATTTCATTCAGGCTATTTTCTTAGTGGGGGAAAAAAACCCTATCGTGCATCTTTTTACTATTTTGTTCTCCCTCACCTCTTTTGTGCAAGCCCACCTGGTTAGCTGTTCTCCTTTTGCAAAAAGAGTCAATTAGACCTGAGTGTTCCTTTCAATTCTCTTATCCATGGGGCAAGGCTGATACCCATTTTGGCTAAGGAGCTCTTTGTGAACTACTGCAGAGATACTTTTAAATTTCAGGAGCTAATCCCTTTGAAGTGCAGGTAAGCAACCTGATAATTTGTATGCTGCTAGATGATTTAGCCCAGCGATGTATCAGAAAGCACAAAGGATCCCTGATGGGAAAAAGATAAGCAACATGTCTTAAGTACCATCTTTTCACAAGGCCTTTATTTTTAATAGGATATTTTGTAAGAATCTCATTAGACTGTAACTAAAATTTACATATTGAACAAGAACGGAGCTTGGTCTTCCTTGAAGGAGGAAAGTGGTAGGCACAGTTGACTCTTTGCACACATAATATTTTCCAAGTTATTTTTATTTTTGCAGATTAGTAGTGGTAGCCCTTCTCCCCACAGCTTCTCTCGGGTTTCATTTATTCTCAGGCCTGACTGAAATGTTCTGTCTCTCTGCATGGCTGTTCTGAGATTGGTATTTCTGCCTGAAATATGGAGACTATTCTTAAGAAATCATCATAATGGAATTTTAAAAAAACAAGTAGAAGACAGCTTGGTTTAGTGCAGGGGGCCCATGAGCCAGATCCGACCACTTTCTGGCCTGTAGGGCCATGCTAGAAACAGCGAGGGATTGGCCTGCAGTGCCTCTGCCAGCAAAAAACGGAACTCAGGAGGCTTTCATGGAGCCCTCTTAAGCTCCATTTTTGCTGGCCAAGGGTTGCAGGAGGCCGTCACAGCTGAAACTGAGCTTGGGAGCGCGTTTTCACTGGCAGAACACTCAGGCACCGTAGTCACACCCCATCATGAGTGGTATCAAACTGGCCATGCCCTTCTCCCTCTCCCCTGGTGAAACACAACCCTGATGTGGCCATCGATGAAATTGAGTTTAATCCCCCTGGTGTAATGGTGAGGAGAATAATTAAAAGAATTAAATAATTAAAAGCAGCATTAAAAAAATGACAACATGGACATAAACTAGAGCTGAGGTTAAAAACAACACAAACCATCACAGTCATTCCTTGCACAACTATTCCCCTTACATCTCCAAGGGCCACATGAGCCTTGCATTTTGGGGGGCTTGGAGGCGTGGTCCGGAAAAGGTTAGCCATCAATGCTCTAGTCCAGTGTTTCCCAACCTTGGCAACTTGAAGATATTTGGACTTCAACTCCCAGAATTCCCCAGCCAGCGAATGCTGGCTGGGGAATTCTGGGAGTTGAAGTCCAGATATCTTCAAGTTGCCAAGGTTGGGAAACACTGCTCTAGTCAAACTTTACTTCCTGTCTGCAAATGTCCACACCAACAAGGTAAGACTGACTATTTTGTTGCTCTGTTTTCAAATCATTGGGTTTTTATATTGTGTGAGGTTTTGTTGTATTCCAAATTTAGTGCTGCTCTCACATTTCACCATTGGATTGTTTTGCTCCTGTCTTGATTTGACTATAAGGAGGATCATTATGCATTCTTTTGGTCAACCCATCTCAATTTGTATTTAGAGTCTGTGTTTTATAAAATTAATAAAATAAACAGATAAATGGTTATAGAGTCTGGTTGCAGTCCTCTGACAATGTCTGGGAGAAAGCATCAGTGGACAAAAAAGAATTTGTATCAACATAAAAATCACAGTAGTCTCAAAGGTGCTTTTTCCAGAGACAACTGGTCTTTCTATGTTTTTCCTTGAAGATATTTCACTTGTCATATGTTCTGTCGGGCTTCTTCAGCTTGAAAAAATACATTTTGGACAACCATAACCTGGATGACTGAGAATCTCCACAGGCATAAAAATCTTAGGATATTTAAGTGGCATTTAAGATATCTCAAGTGGCAATTATCGATACAGTATATGCAAGATGGTTAGCTCTGGTTAGCGATACAGTATATGCAATGTGATTAGCTCTGGCCCAGCTCCTGCCCCAAGGACTGTGGATGTGGGGGAGACATCCACATGCTGCAGGCCTGTTTTGCCCCCGGTGGAATCTGCTGATGAAGGCTTCTCTGACCAAGAAGACATGAGTGACAGGGAGGAGGAGAGTGTGGCAGACAGCTCAGAAGGAGATCAATTATCTAGCTCCTCCTTTGATTCGGAACAAGAGTTAATGATACAGCCACGCATGCCGAGAGAGATGCATAGGCAACAACAACTGAGAGATTATTATCAAAGAAAATGAGGCCATCTGTGGTTGGGTGGGGCTGTGGTAATTAGTGAGGCTGCTATAAAGAGCAGCCTGTGGGTTTGGCCATTGTGGAGGATTATCTGATCGTGTTTCGTGACTGCTTTACTGACTTTGACCTTTTGTGTGCTGATTTTTCCCCGTTTTGGAACTAAACCAGGGCAAAGTGTGTTTCACTTTGTGAAAAAAGGACTGTGAATTGCCTCACAGCTGCAAGCTAAGTATCACAGAACTGATAAGGGACTTGTACAAATTACCAGTTTGTTTGGAGACGAGTGCTCTTTGCTATACCAAAAGAGGGCTTGGTTTAAGTGAATTTTCATTATAAAGAACATTGTTTTGAATTTTCAAACGTGTGTGTGTCTGAAATTTGTACCTGTGAATTTTTGGGAGGATTCTACCAGAGAGCCCGACAGAACTGATACTGAGAAAAAATAAATCCCACTGAACATTGTGAAATTTTCTTCTGGGTAAATATTAGTGCTTTGGAGAGCTTTTAAGAAATGTCATAGATATTTGATTGACTGTATTTTGCAGTCAATCAAAATGAAGACTTCATGGAAGGACCTTTTCCAGGGTTATTTTTGTCCATAACCTGGCCCTTCAGTTCTTCTAGTGGTACATCCATTGCTACTATAATAGAATCCATCCATCTTACTACTGGTTGTCTTTTTTTTAATCTCCTTCTATTTTTTCTCAGCATAATGGACTTCTCAAAGGTGTTGGATCTTTGAGTAGTGTGTCCCAAAGTGATAATTTGAACCCAGGCATTTGTGCCTCAAGTGAGAACACAAGATTAATTTTTTGCTAATTTTGCAGGAGGATTTTAAGAGCTGTGCTTTGACATACAATCATTTTGACTTCCATATTTTGTTTTATAATTGTGCAAAGATACCTACAGAAATTTTTACGAATTAAATGGTGGCATTGAAAAATACTCTTTCTTTACTGTGAAAAGATGTGGAAAGCTGAGTTGAAAATTCAAGCATAAAAAAACTGAATTACGAGAGGAGTTTTTGCATATAAGAAATGCACATCTTGTTTAATATATACCTGTTTAGCAAATGGGGAATTGATTTCATAACTACATCTCCAAGGGTGCTCAGAGCCATTGAACCATCAAGCTTATTGAACATCAGACTTTTGTTTCCTTATAAGTTTACAAATCAATTGTGCTGAAAGAACAAAGCATTTGTTCCTTTTATTTTCCTGTCTGCTGTAGAAGTTATGCTCATTAAATCCTGGGTTAAGGTGGAAAAATGATTGAATTTCAATATGCATTCCTTTGGTTTTCAAACACTGGGATAAAGTGGCTATCTAAAATGATGAATGAATCTGTGTGAACATTCCCGCCCTTTCATAATAATAATGATTTCATTGGGGCCTGTACTAGGCAAGAAATGAATACGCAACTTACCAAAAGATTTGTACCTTTCACAATACATTCTTGATTTCATCTTTTATCAGCAGTGCCACAAGATTGATGGTGTCTAGTTCTTCTGTTGCCACCCAATAATCCCTTTTTTAATATTGGAAGATTAGAAAGTTTGAAATAATGGATAAAAAGACTTCACACATATCATTTTATAGTCCCACCTGACTAACACGTAGTTGTACATGCCATGCTAAAAGTCATCAGCCAGAAGGAAATTAATTCACCATTTACTATAAGACTGAACTGACATTGGTGGCTGGTTTTGACAGGTGACTGGACCAATTTACCCATCTCTCAAACGTAACTCTGGCCTTTGATTCTTGCGTTGTCAAACTTGGCAAATTTGATCTATGGGGACTTCCAATTCCCAGAATTCCCCAATCAGCATTTTGGAAATTGAAGCCCATGCATCTTAAAGTTATCTCATTTCCTTTTTTAAAAATCTATCTGTTAAATTTTTTTTCTGTCCATCTTCCCTGTAAAGCAACTCTTGCAGTTTGCAGATTATAAAACAAATAGACCCCCCCCAAGTATATTAAAATATTAAAACTATGCAAAACTATGCCACTCAGAGTCCATTTTGGAGTGAGTGGCATATAAATGCGATAGATAGATGGATAGATAGATGGATGGATGGATAGATGATAGATAGATAGATAGATAGATAGATAGATAGATAGATAGATAGATAGATTACATAGATAGATAGATGGATGGATGGATGGATGGATGGATGGATAGATAGATAGATGGTAGATAGATAGATTACATAGATGGATAGATAGATAGATGGTAGATAGATAGATTAGATAGATAGATAGATAGATAGATAGATAGATAGATAGATGATAGATAGATAGATTACATAGATAGATAGATAGATAGATAGATAGTATAGATAGATAGATAGATAGATAGATAGATAGATAGATAGATAGATAGATAGATAGAACTAATAGATGGATGCCCATGCTGCCCATATCTTAGTTGTTTTCTTTTAAAAAATATCAATCTGTGGATGATTTTGGAAGACACTTGTAAGTCAGAAAAACAGAAATGACTTAAGATAGAAATGATAAATCAATGGTGTTGTGTCTAGAAGACAGTACGCTATGGGTACCTGCCCCTATTCCTTGGCGGGAAAATACAGAATCAGGATTGGTTGCCTCAGCCTGGCAGCAGGGATATAAATAGCTGCCAGGCACGGCCATCTTGTTGCTGTTGTATTGCTTATTCTAGTAACTGTTTGCCTTAATCGTATTGCAATTAATAAACTGTTGAAGTCTCTTTCTTGCATAGACCTAACAACTGGCAACGAGATAGTAGCTTACCTACGTGTGCACCAAGGTAAGGCCTTCCTCCTTGCCCACCTTGTGCCACTTGCTGACTCGTGTGCCCTGCCAACGCCGGGCATAGACTTAACAAATGGATCTGTACATAAACTGCTTTAAATGGCTAGAACGAGTCCCTGTGAGTTTTATTCTGCTAGTCATACTTGAGTTTAGGGGTGGTGCTCATGCCTGTTTCTTTAAACTATTGAACCAGTGTTATCCAAGGTGTTTCCATGGTTATGTGGCCAGTATGACATAACAAAGTGTATGGCAAAACACAGAATACTGTAACCTTCCCATTGAAATGGTTGAAAACAGCTTCCCCTGTATCGTGAGGGCCCTCTGGAGGCCAGAAACGGCCTGTTTCCCAACTTCTGGTGGGCCACTAGACTCGTATTTCACCTTCCCAAGGCTCCAAAGACTTCTCTGGAGCCAGGGGAGGGTAAACCCCACCCCCATTCCTTCTGAGGCTCTCTGGAAGCCAAAAACACCCTCCCAGAGCCTCTGTGTGAGCCAAACATCAGTTGGCCAACATAGAAACATAGAAACATAGAAGTCTGACGGCAGAAAAAGACCTCATGGTCCATCTAGTCTGCCCTTATACTATTTTCTGTATTTTATCTTAGGATGGATATATGTTTATCCCAGGCATGTTTAAATTCAGTTACTGTGGATTTACCAACCACGTCTGCTGGAAGTTTGTTCCAAGGATCTACTACTCTTTCAGTAAAATAATATTTTCTCATGTTGCTTTTGATCTTTCCCCCAACTAACTTCAGATTGTGTCCCCTTGTTCTTGTGTTCACTTTCCTATTAACACACACATACACATTGAAGCTGAGCTAGGGCAACAGCTCACATTTATTTTATTTATTTTATTTTATTTTATTTATTTTATTTTATTTATTTTTTTTATTTATTTTTATTTTATTTATTTATTTTTTTTATTTTTTATTTTTATTTTATTTTATTTTATTTTATTTTATTTTATTTTATTTTATTTATTAGATTTGTATGCCGCCCCTCTCCGTAGACTCGGGGCGGCTCACAACACAATAAAACAGTTCATACCAAATCTAATAATTTACAATTTAAAATATTTTAAAAACCCCATTATTAAGCAGACATACATACAAACATACCATACATAAATTGTATAGGCCCGGGGGAGATATCTCAGTTCCCCCATGCCTGACGACAAAGGTGGGTTTTGAGGAGTGTATGAAAGGCAAGGAGGATGGGGGCAGTTCTAATTTCTGGGGGGAACTGGTTCCAGAGAGTCGGGGCCACCACAGAGAAGGCTCTTCCCCTAGGGCCCGCCAAACGACATTGTTTAGTTGACGGGACCCGGAGAAGGCCCACTCTGTGGGACCTAATCGGTCACTGGGATTTGTGCAGCAGAAGGCGGTCTCGGAGATATTCTGGTTCGATGCCATGAAGGGCTTTATAGGTCATAACCAACACATGCCAGCAGATATGGCTCTGTGTGCCACCTGTGGAACTTGTGCTATAGGTTCACCATCAATGGTATAGACCTTCTCCAGTACCTTTTAAGTCACTCAGCCACAGCACCTCTTAAATGGATAAGACTATCAGGAACTCCCATTTGCGATTACCCCAAGGGTGAATCTTGTCAATTTTGGGTGCTTTCTAGGTGCAGTAGGCCAGTGTTAGCCTAAAGCTGTTCATGTTAAAAAAAAAACATGATTTTTTAAAAATAAAGATATGCATAGAGGAAAATATTACTTTGGAGACATGTAAATCCTTTTAAATTAATTGAATAAGGATTTATGGGAACATGTTTCACATTTCATAGGATTAAATATCTATATTACAGTGGGTACTCTAAAGTGTTTGTAACAGAAAGATCTTCATTTGCTTCCAGGCATGTGAGCTACAGGAAGAGAGAGAAAAGGTGGTGGAATTCTTGTGTAAAATAGACCATTTCCAACCCATTATACTGAGATGTGGTGATGAAATATTGTAAAAGAAAAGTAACTCCTGGATGGTGTCCAGGCATCTGTTTTAAAAGCCTTATTAATTTACCCAGATGATGCCATTTTAGCTTTAATAAGGATGAGTCAAATCAGAATACATATGTATAAATCATTGTGCATTAATGCAGTGAAATGGCCCCATATACTCATATATTGCTTTCTTTATCAGTTTCCAAGAAGGGGAAAAAGTGTTTTTATGATGCACAACAATCAGATATCTTTTCTGCAATAAATCTGCCAAAAGACTGAGTTACCAACTTAACCTTTTGTGTGCATGTTATGTGCGTGTCTGTTTGTGTGTGTATGTATGATGGTCTTGGTATATTCGGGTTTCTTCCCGTGTAGGATTTGGAAATTTCTGGCGATGTTTCGACGAGGTCCCACTTGTCATCTTCAGGCTGGTGTTTCTGTCCTTGTTCTAGGGCGAACACAGCGAGACCTGAGCTGCCTTCCTTCTATAAATACTGGTGGCTGGGTGTGGTTTGATGGCTCAGCAATTGCCTGCTGTGCAGAAACTTCCTGGTGAGTCAGTGGGGTAACACCTGGAGTCATTGATGTTACTGAGGTATGCTGATTAGTTAATGGTTGTAGATTAGGCGTGATATCCTGAGTAGTTGGAGCTTGCAGGCTACTTTGTTTTGCAATGTGTGAACACACATTGCAAAACAAAGTAGCCTGCAAGCTCCAACTACTCAGGATATCACGCCTGAGTCTGGTTTCAGTTTCTATGGCTGGGATACGTTTGAGGGCTGGTTTCCAGATGTCTGGTAGGCGGGAGGTATCATCCCGCTTGTTCATATTTTGGGGATGTTTTTCTAACTCGAGATAGAATTTGAAAACCAAGGAAGACCAGGATAGATCTATTTCAGCCTTATTTTGGCCACATCAGCTAGCTATACCCACTGGGACTTGAACCTGCAACCTTTGCCTTGTAAGGCAGAGAATTATCCTCTAGGCTACAGTATCCAATCCCTTCAGCTATAATATATAATATATATATATATATATAAAAAAACCATTCACTGATTCATTACAATTGCACATCACTAACGCATAGGATGTAGGTATACTTAAAAGATAGCACAGTCCTAAATTTAAAAGAAAATTGTATCTAGGACTTGGGTGATATAAATCACAATAAGGATCAAGGGCTAGGTTCCTCCTGGTTTGGACCAGTTCTCTCGAACTAGTACCAACCCACTGGTGATGTCATGATGATGTCACAGGACCAGATCAGTCAGTGCTGGTCCATGGGTGCCGCCATCTTTTTTTAAAAAAATTTTTTTTTTAAAAAAAATTCCTTCTGAGCATGCGCAGAAGCCAAGTTCCAGCACTGTGCATGTGGTCAGCATCTGTTTTTCTGCTTTGTTTTCCCCAAATGTGCAGGAAGAAACAAACCAGCAGCGAGGTAAGTTACAACTTCCCTTTTGGCTCCTAGGGGGCTGTAGAGAGGCTTGCTAAGCCCAAAAGGAGTGCAGGGGGCGGGCTTCAAAGGAGAAAGAAAGAAAGAAAGAAACATTCATTGTTTACTAGGACAAGGCTGCCTTGCAGAGGAAGACAGAGAGATTCCTTGACTTATGACCACAATTGAGCCCAAAATTTTTGTTGCTAAGCAAAAGCATTGTTAAGTGAATTTCACCACATTTTACTCTACCTATGACATTTCCTGCCTCTAACAGTGATGTGCGAGCTAGGAAAGAACATCTGAAAGCATGTGCAATGTTCTTTTTATATATATATACAGTATATATATAGTTTATTGATTTTTTAAGAGAAGAAGAAAAAGAAAAAAAAGGGGGAGAAATAGGGATACAAAAAGTAAGGGCGATACATAAAATTAGACATATTTCAGCATAAGATATATAACTTATTATGTATCAGTTTTAAACATTTAATTGTACATTTTCATGTTATATTTAATATTTAACGTTTTACGGTTTCGTATCTATAGGTTTACTTTACAATATATTAGTATGGTTAGATAAGGTAGATAAGATAAGATTTGGGTGGGGAAAGGTAAAGGTATAGCAGGCGTATGTAGTTTAACGACATATTTTTAAATTATAATGTTGCGGTTGTGGGTGTGTATATTGAGGATAGTTGCATGTTACATTGTTAGTAGATTATAGATAGATATCAAAGGAATTGAACTCAGACAGAACATCTAGTTTGTATTTGGTCTATGGGTTTGTTTGTTTTTTTGTATTTGTTTTTCCTTTGGTGCCAAGTAAGGAGTTTTCAGTTGGTTTCTGTTTTATTGTCATTAGTGTTGGATAGCCATCTGTACCAATGTTCTAATGTACGGAGGTTATGGTTAAACATGTGGCAAAAAGCGGACTCTGGGTTTGTTTTTCCAAATGCAGTAAGTGAGGTTGGATGTGTAGTTTTAGAAGAGCTCTCTCTCTCTCTCTCTCTCTCTCTCTCTCTCTCTCTCTCTCTCTCTCTCTCTCTCTCTCTCTCTCTCTCTGACACACACACACAGGTCTGTGTGTGTTTATATAAATGGTTAAAATTTTATATTTGGGATGTTCAGTAATAGTACATAGACATGAAAATAGTATCTTGTTGAGCCTTTGAGGTGAGAAGAAACCAGGCATCATAACCCTAACCCTTGACATGAGTGATGCCAAGTTGGCCACACCCACGGCACACGACCACATGATCACTCAGCAACCCCCCCATCCAGTCACATGATTGCAAAGCCACTCCCATCCAGTCGCAGGACTGTCAAATCACTCCCACCCAGTCAAACGACCACAGAGCCATGCTTGTCACATGACCATTAAGCCATGACCACAAAATTAGCCACACCCACAGAGTGGTAGCAACAAAATTTGGAACCCACACGTAATAAGGATGTTGATATTGCAATGACAAAGGAAGCTACATATTGTTTCCTATCCTTTTTTTAAAGAAGGCTAGACTTTTCTATGTGGCCTTATTGTTCAAGAAAAATGGTTGGCACTATTTTGTTACTTTATTTATATGGTGTAATATTTGAAAATGAATCTTTTGCAATTTTTTTAGGGTGGCTCTATCTGGGCTGCAAAAATGCTAGTGATTGCTGGGTAGTTGAAAAGAGCTCCATTTTCTTTATCTCTTTCCTGCCATTCAGATTTTTTTACAGCAACGATAGGTTGGTCCTTTAAAAAAATATTAGATTGGTGCTTTTATTGGAGTACTTGGGTTGAAAAATGGTGTGCAATTCTTGGTGATCTCCAGATTGTTTTTCTTTTGTCATGTAAGATAGCATTTTTCCAAGGATGCATGAATAAATGTATTGAAGCAATTAACAAATACAGAAAGCTTTGTAAACAGCAGAAACAAAATCTATAAAATCATTTGAGATCTTTGTCTTAAAATATGAGTAGTCTTTGAAGGGGGGAAAGGATCATTTTCTTCCCAGAACTTCATTATATGTTTATATTTATAAACAACATCCACAAAGATTGGCTTTAGATTTCTTCGACAAGGGCTGGATATGCTATTAAGACAATGTACGTCACTATTTGTAGGAGAAGACTTAAGAGAGATAGACTCAAGAGAGGAACTAGCCTGCAATCATTATATTCCCACTAGCAAGCTAAGTCTGTACTCTGCTGAATTCTGTTAATTCTTACTGTATCTGCCACCAATGTAATGCTGATCATTAGTTATTATTATTATTATTGTTGTTGTTGTTGTTGTTGTTATTATTATTATTTATTATTAGCAGACTTGGGGCGGCTCACAACAGTGATAAAAACAATACATGGTAACAAATCTAATAATTAAAATCTAAAATAACAATTTAACATTAAAATGTCTAAAAAGAAAAAAACCCAATATATAAAATACATACACACAGTCATATCATGCACAAAACTACATAGGCAAGGGAGGGATGTCTCAGTTCCCCCAAGCCTGATGACAGAGGTGGGTTTTAAGGAGTTTATGAAAGGCAAGGAGGGTTGGGGCAGTCCTAATCTTTAGGGGGAGCTGGTTCCAGAGGATCGGAGCCGCCACAGAGAAGGCTCTTCCCCTGGGTCCCGCCAGACGACATTGCTGAGTCGACGGGACCCGGAGAAGACCAACTCTGTGGGACCTAACCCGCCGCTGGGATTCGTGCAGCAGAAGGCAATCTCGCAGATCCTGACTATAGTTTTTAGATAGTTGACTATATGTTTTTATGTAGGAATGTGCAATAAATAAGCTTAAATGAAACTTTTTGTACAATCTTGATTTTTCACGGCTGACTTTGATAGAAAGCCATATGGGAACTTATAAGTGTAATGTTTTAATTTCATGCTATCAAGACATTTGTTAGCATTCCATGCAGACAGACAGACAGACAGACAGACAGACAGACAGACAGACAGATATAGATATTAATTTTTTATGCTGCCTATCTCATCACCTAAATATGTTCCTGCTAAGGAGATCATGCTTTGAAAACATACTTCAAAAAGTTGAAATGATGCACACAAAAGGGAATGGGCTTATTCTCCGTTATCACAGAGGGCAGGATGAAAAATAATGTACCTAAGATACAGGCAACTTTTTGCCAAAAAAGGAAGACAAATTTTGATTAAATGGCAAGGGAAAATACAAAATGGTAAACAACAACACAATGTGTTCATATGTCTATCGAGTGGACTCTCTTGGAAACTTAGAAGCTTTTAAAATTGAATCCAAGCACTACGAAATAACAGCTGCTCCGTTCTGCCAATTTGGGAGCCTTAGGCTGCTGTCTGGGAGGTTTGGTGTTCGAGAGGTATGGATCTTAATCTTATTTGAATTTACTTAAACTTGAACTTATGATTCTCTTTCCAATGTGCTCTTTGCTCTCCCAATCTAGTATAAAACCTGAGATTGATTAGAATGTAATGAACTCAGGGAATTCTGGAATTCTGAATTAGATTGAAGAATTGATCCTTCACAAACAGTATTGTGTTAATCACGATCATTGCAGCTGGATAAGTACACAATTAAATTTTGCTTAGGTTTAGCAGGTGGCTGAATCCTGCTAGGATATGATTTGCTGCTGTAATTGTGGTTTGGGAAGAATGTTCTTGGTTACGCACAACAGAAAATTAAGTCGGTTGTTACTGAGCTAAATTGAAGACTGGGAAAGTGATGTCACATTGTAGTAACAGGAAGGATACATGAGGAAGGTTAACTACAAAACAATGAAAATGTACACATTATAGGTAAAAGCAGGAATTGCTATTTTCTCACCCATTAGCTTTGTGACCTCATCACATGGACAAATCTAATTGGCTACAAAATGATATAATAATCCCTGAGTGGTAACTGGCATTCTCAGGAGTAATTTTCTAAGTTTAGCACCCATTACATACGCCATTTGCACTACTTCATTTGCACCAAAAACTGAAGCCAGAAAAAGAAGATTTCAAATAGGAGTAAACAAATCCATAAAGGTCTTGTTTTTTTCCCAATAGCTTGCACATCCCTACAAAAAGTAATAATGGGTTTTAACTTGTTCTTTTTAATATTAGATTTGCATTATATGATATTGTTATTGTTGTTGTGAGCTGCCCCGAGTCTTCAGAGAGACATACAAATCTAATTAATAATAATAATAATAATAATAATAATAATAATAATAATAATAATAATAATAATAATATTGTTTATTATTATTATTTTTATTATTATTATTATTATTATTATTATTATTATTATTATTATTATTTTCTATACCCCACACCTCTAGAATGCTTCTGATATAGTCTCACAACCTTTTAAAAATAATTATTTGCATATAATGACATCAGGGTATTTGAATATTTTTTCCAAGATTTTCATGGCTGCTGTACCAAATCTGCAGGATATTTCTTGACTGCCTGTTCATTTATTGTTGGTGGATCCTAAAATGCAAAAGCTATCTGCCACTTCATCTTCATTGCTAATGCAAAGGCTAGCTCTGTCAGAGTTAATTGAAGAAATTGCTTTGGAAGTGGGAAGGGTCTCAGGCACTGGAAAATTTCCATAATAAAGACACTATAGCAGGAGTTCTTTCTTCAGAAGATTCTTACTTCTTCTTAGAATCAAAACTATTGTAAATACTCTATACTATATTAGAGAACACCTAATCAAACTATTACATTAGACGACTCTAACCAACCACTATTAACCACAAACTACTACAACAGATCAACCAACCACAAGCCACTAACCACACCTATGCAAAGGTGCATTGCAATGTATACAAGTATTGACCAATCAGATTCTGC
>NC_091954.1:103233062-103310562 GCF_031021105.1 Erythrolamprus reginae
GTCATTTACATATTCCTTCTGTTTCCCAGATCTATGCTTTTTAACACTCCCATTTTTTATCCTTGATATAGTTTTCTCCCTTTCTCATTCTCCTGCTATTGACTTTTTCTTTTCCTGCATGATGACAAATACTGCAGGCATTTTTGGGACAAGGAGATATTGCAAAATCCTCTTTCACAATGGTTGGCTTTTAAGATTGCGTTTGTTTCATGTGCATTTTCCCAGCCTAATTTATTGGGAAGGGGAGTGAAAAGGCAATTTATTTGAAACGGTAGTAAGAACACTACTTTAATCTGAAAATGTTTGGCAACAGTCATATCAGGCATAATGTCTTCTATTCATAGAAACATAGAAGATTGACGGCAGAAAAAGACCTCATGGCCTTATACTATTTCCTGTATTTTGTCTTAGGATGGATATATGTTTATCCCATGCATGTTTAAATTCAGTTACTGTGGATTTATCAACCACGTCTGCTGGAAGTTTGTTCCAAGCATCGGAGAGGGGCGGCATACAAATCTAATAAATAAATAAATAAATAAATAAATCTACTACTCTTTCAGTAAAATAACATTTTCTCACGTTGCTTCTGATCTTTCCCCCAACTAACCTCAGATTGTGCCCCCTTGTTCTTGTGTTCACTTTCCTATTAAAAACACTTCCCTCCTGAACCTTCTTTAACATATTTAAATGTTTTCCCTCTTATAACCATTGCTGCATCTCCATAGTCACATGATCAAAATTTAGCCTCCAGTCTTAGCTTAGCTTTAATGTTTTTTCCCCCCAGGAATGACTATTGGCAATGAATATCATCAGTTGTGTTGTTGTTGTTGTTGTTGTTGTTGTTGTTGTTGTTGTTATTATTATTATTATTATTATTATTATTATTATTATTATTATGTCAATACAACACAGCAAACGAGATCACTATGCTGGATTTCGTATTTCATCACCAGTCGGGCGCTTCCCAAGCACCTAGAACTGTGTGATGTAGCAGCGAATTATGTTTGCCTATCCCAGTAAAGCGGTCTTTTGCAATTGACAGATGGAGATTTTGTCAATTCCGATGGTTTTCAAATGTTCGCTTAGATCCTTTGGCACTGCGCCCAGCGTGCCAAGTACCACTGGGACCACTTTCACTGGCTTATGCCAGAGTCATTGCAGCTCAATTTTTAGATCTTCGTATTTCACTAATTTCTCTAGCTGCTTCTCCTCAATTCTGCTGTCCCCTGGGATTGCGATGTCGATGATCCATGCTTTCTTTTTCTCCACAATCAGGATGTCTGGTGTGTTATGCTTCAGAATTCGGTCAGTCTGAAGTCAGAAGTCCCACAGTAGTTTTGCTTGCTCATTTTCGACCACTTTTTCGGGCTTATGATCCCACCAGTTCTTTGCCACTGGTAGATGGTAGTTCTGGCACAGGTTCCAATGGATCATCTGTGCCACAGCATCGTGTCTATGCTTGTAGTCAGTCTGTTATTTTTTATTATTATTATTATTATTATTATTATTATTATTATTATTATTATCATCATCATCATCATCATCATCATTATCATTATCATTATTATTATTAATTAGATTTGTATGCCGCCCCTCTCCGTAGACTCGGTGCGGCTCACAGCAGTGATAAAACAATATACAATAGCAAATCTAATATTAGAGTCTAAAATAACAATTTTACATTAAAAGCCTCGAAACCCCATTATATAAAAAGCATACACACAAACGCCACAATGCCATCCTTTTTGGCCTTGAGGAAAATGGGGTAACCGACCTAACAAATATACAAAACATTATCAACAATCAACATCCTCAAACAATTACCCCCGATGACATCTTAGAGGTCTCCAGAAGCGGCCCCATACTAAAATACAGCGACGGATCAACGGCTCCCCGACTGTGCAGAATAGTCTGCACAAACGAAACTTCAAAACAGCAATTCATCAGGACCATGAACACCATCGCCAGAAACAACACCAAATACAACAAACTCAGATGCAGACCTGACTTAACTTTACTCCAACGCATCCGCTCCCGTGAACTACGCGCCGAACTCAGGAGATGATGCGAACTCGGCGAAAATAACCTGTACATTGACTACCGCTCTGATTGCATCAGAACCAAAACCCACAACCCTCCCTTTATCTTCAAACCCACTGCCCCTCCTCAACCTTCCATCACTTCTCCACCCACCATCCCACATCAACAATCGGACCTACCCAGCACCTCCAGCAATGAATAGGAAAATGCGCCCCTTACTACCTCGCCTCAACCCTGCCTCAACTCAACCCAATCCAATCCCCTTCCTGAACACAAACACAATCTCAAATGCAAACTAATCAATGCAAGAAGTTTAATCAACAAGTTATCAGAATTCCTCCTTCTACTCAACACCAACTTATTTGACATAATCTTTGTTTGCGAAACGTGGCTGAACTGTTCCTTTCCTGACTCCATCATCACACAAAATAACTACGTGGTTTTCCGATCCGACCGTGAATCCCGCAGAGGAGGTGGTGTAGCCATATTCTATAAAAGCTCTCTCAACCTAAAAAACATTCAAGTCGCACAAGATTTATTCCTTCCTGAAACCCTAATCTGTGATCTTTCCCTCAACACCACTCTCCGCTTTTTACTTTGCTACAGAGCTCCAAACTATGACACTTCCCATGCATCAAAACTAACTTCCCTACTAACATGGGCATCCTCCTGCCCCTACCCCATTATCTTCCTAGGCGACCTCAACCTACCACACATCAACTGGACACTAAATGAATGCTCCACCGAACCTATACATACCGCCATCTACAACACCGTCACCAGCCTGGGACTGGAACAATTAGTATTAAACAACACCAGACTCAACAGCTGTCTCGACCTCATCTTCTGCAATAGTAAAAGTGCTATCTATGGACTGCATACCATCGAACCCTTCTCCAACAGCGACCATAGTATGATCAACTTCAACCTCAACCTACGCCATCATAACACTCAACGGAACAACACGGCACCTAAGTACAATTTCAGGAAAGCCAACTACGAACTCATAGACACCAATCTCTCATTTATTAATTGGCAATCCCTGTTCTCCAACTGCACCTCCATTGAAGACCTCTACAACACGTTCTTACTCCAAATCAATAGACTTATAGATCTGTATGTTCCAATTACCTCTCCTAGAAGAAAACAGAAAAATAACGTTCCCATCTCAATAAAGAAACTACAAACCAAAAAAAGATTCCTCTGGCGTAGAAACAAAAAAGGTCCAGTAAACAACTTCAGAAGCCGCTACAGAAGAATATGCCAACAAATAAAAGTAGAAGGTCTAAACTATCACAGTGAACAAGAGGAAAACCTCCTACGCAACAAATCTAACCGTGCCTTCTACAACTTCGTCAACAACAAACTTAACGACTCCAGACCTATTCCACCTCTCGTAGGACCACACAACAAAGAGTACCACGACGACCCATCCAAAGCAAATCTATTCAACTCCTTTTTTGGCTCCGTTTTTGTCAACAGTAATGACTCATCCCCCCTCTTCACAATTCATACTCCTAACTCATCAAAAAACCTAAGCCAAATCATCTTCACTACAGACTACGTGGAAAAAGCAATCCGTGATCTCAAACCTTCCCTATCTGTCGGTCCATATGGTCTTTGTGCATACTTCTTAAGAAAACTCTCATCTGCCATAGCTGAACCCCTAAGCATTATCTTCCAAAAATCCTTCAGGACCAGCACTCTCCCCAATCTGTGGTTAAAAGCTGTAGTCATCCCCATTTTCAAAAAAGGAGACCCATCACTAGTTGACAACTACAGACCAATATCACTATGCTGTGTACCTTGTAAAATCATGGAATCAATTATAAATCGATCAATTACCCTTTACTTAGATTCTAATAACCTACTATCAAAAAAACAATTTGGATTCAGAAAGAAACTATCCTGCAACCTACAACTACTCCACTGCAAAAACATCTGGACTACCCACCTTGATCAAGGAAAATCCATCGATGCAATTTATATCGACTTCTGCAAAGCCTTTGACTCAGTGGTTCACGACAAACTTCTCCTAAAACTCAAATCCTATGGCATCTCAGGTCTCCTCCACAACTGGATTACTGCATTCCTGTCAAACAGGCAACAAGTTGTCAAAATCGGTAGCGCCATTTCCTCCCCTGTCCCTGTCAAAAGCGGCGTTCCCCAAGGCAGCGTACTAGGTCCTACTCTTTTCATCCTATACATCAATGACCTCTGCGATAATATCGCAAGCAACTGTGTACTTTTGGCTGATGATGTGAAACTTTTCAACACCACTGACAACACACTCACTCTCCAAAAAGACCTTGACTTTGTTTCAGATTGGTCCAACACCTGGCAACTCCAAATAGCAACCAACAAATGCTCTACCCTCCACATCGGCAAAAAGAATCCAAACCACATATATCAACTGAATAAACAAATCCTCGCAACCAACCAACACTCAGTAAAAGACCTTGGAATACTAATATCAAATGACCTAAGTGCTAAAGCCCACTGCAACAATATCGCCAAAAAGGCTTCCAGAGTTGTTAACCTGATCCTACACAGCTTCTACTCCGGCAATCTCACACTTCTGACTAGAGCCTACAAAACCTATGCCAGACCCATTCTCGAATACAGCTCATCTGTCTGGAACCCACACCACATCTCAGACATCAACACCCTCGAAAACGTCCAAAGATATTTCACCAGAAGAGCCCTTCACTCCTCCACTCAAAACAGAATACCCTACGAAAACAGACTAACTATCCTGGGCCTTGAAAGCTTAGAACTACGACGCCTCAAACACGATCTGAGTATTGCCCATAAGATCATATGCTGCAACGTCCTTCCGATCAACGACTACTTCAGCTTCAACAGCAACAACACAAGAGCACGCAACAGACTCAAACTCAATATTAATCGCTCCAAACTTGACTGTAAAAAATATGACTTTAACAATCGAGTTGTCGAAGCGTGGAACTCATTACCTGACTCAATAGTGTCAACCCCTAACCCCCAACATTTCTCCCTTAGACTCTCCACGATTGACCTCTCCAGGTTCCTCAGAGGCCAGTAAGGGGCGTTCATAAGTGCACTGATGTGCCTATCGTCCCCTGTCCAATAGTCTTTCCTTATCCCTCTTATCTTATATATTCTCTCCTCTATACATATTCTCTTCCTATCTACTTCTCTTCTTTTTACTTCCTATCTTTATATATATATTTATATAAATTACTTATTGCCTATTCTCTTTCATATGTATTGTATATTGGACAAAGAATAAATAAATAAAAATAAATAAATAAATAAATAAATATACCATACATAAAACTACATGGTGTTAAGCGAGGGGAAAATTTTGTTATCTAATTGTAACAGTATTTCTAGCTCAAAAGGGAACTAAATAGGAGTTTCAGGCAGATGCCGATCTGAAAAAAACCCTGTTTTTTCAAACAGGGATCGGATATTTCCAAGTTGAAGGTCATCACAATGGGCCATTGTTTATTTAGCTCATTTATAGAGAAGAGACAAATGATTGTCAGCTAATTCATCTTCCTCATCTCAAAGCCTTTAAGCTAGTCATGTATGCATGTGAAAAAAATAATAAAAGCACTGTTTTGCATGAGAATTGCAATAAAATCTCTGTACAGAAAGATTCAAGTGAAAAGCTAATGCAATCTACTGTCAATCATAAAGGAAAAAACAACACAAACCTTTACTTGCATTTGGGACAAATCGGACAAAGGGCCTTTCTTGTCCAACATTTTGTTCCTAAAAGCTGGCAAGGAGATAACATAAAAGACTCACAAGCACACTAAGGAAGCTCTGCCAGAACTGTTACCTATCCCTGTCATATATCCTTCTCATTTATTTTATTTTATTTTAAAAAAAATATTCAGATAGAATTTGCTCTCAGGCTGGCAACCAAACTGGGATGCAAAAGGGAGGACGAGAATAAGTACTGAACACAGGTGAAAGGCTGAATTTTCATGTCGTTGGTTTATTTGTAAACTGCTTTGCGTTTCTGTCTCAGTGCTTAATTAAATATCCACTGGAACAGTAACATGAAGTTCTTGCAATACTACAGTCTTTGAATCGCTTTGGCTCCCTTCCTCACCGTTTTGTCCACTGCAGAATATGCTTATTACCCAATGCTGATGGCTGCCTTCCACGCCACTATAATATTTACTGGGGATTCAAAAGCCTTTGTGCCATAGCTCAAGATCAGTAAATACTGGAGAAAATTCAACGGATTCAAGGGATTGTTAAGCTGTTATTGCTGGCTATAGGAAAGTCACCCTCTTTGATTTATTTTCATTTCTCATTTGACCCAAGAGGCTAACTGCTACTCGGAGATCGATGGACATGACTTAGCTGCACAAGGATCTCTGATATCTGATGGATGGGGTGAGTAAAATAGATTCAGAGTGGCAATGGTTGGGGAATACACAGCTGTGGAATCAGAACAGCAAAAGAGCATCTTCACATAATCAAGAGGACGGTCACAGAATCAAGGGAAAGTTTTAGACCAGGGATGGTGAACCTATGGCACTGGTGCCACAGGTGGTACACTCAGCCATATATGCTGGTCCGCGAGCCATTGCTCCAACATGCATGTGTGTGCTGGCCAGATGATTTTTGGCTTCCAGAGAGTTTCGGGGGGAATGGGAGAGCCTTTGGAGCCTGGGGAGGGTGAAACATGACCCTACTGGACCCACCAGAAGTTGGGAAACACCATTTCCAGTCTCTAGAGGGCCTCCCTGGGGTTGGGGAAGCTGTTTTCGCCCTCCCCAGGCACTGAATTATGAGTGTGGGCACTCGCACTTGCGCTGTAGAAACATAAAAACATGGAAGATTGATGGCAGAAAAAGACCCCATGGTCCATCTAGTCTTCCCTTATACTATTTCTTGTATTTTATCTTAGGATGGATATATGTTTATCCCAATCTTGTTTAAATTCAGTTACTGTGGATTTACCAACCACCTCTGCTGGAAGTTTGTTCCAAACATCTACTACTCTTTCAGTAAAATAATATTTTCTCACGTTACTTCTAATCTTTCCCTCAACTAACCTCAGATTGTACCCCCTTGTTCTTGTGTTCACTCAATATCATTATACAAATTTACAATACTATTTCCTATTGCATCTCATCTATTTGCTTTCAGTTATGTATTAAATTGTATTACATTTAGGCCAAAGTGGTTATTTTCAAATGTCATACATCCGTATTTACCCTTATCATATACTAAATGCTCTTAAAATAGAAAAATTATTTAATCTTAGATATTAATTACCCATACTTAACCATCCAAATCTTACAAGATATTATCATAACCATATCAAATCCAATAAAATAAAATAAGAAATAAGTTCCCAAGGAAAGAGAGGAAACCAAATTATATTTCCATCATTACATATCAACACCTTCGGCTTAATAAAACCTTATTCAGTTCTTTTTTTTTTTTTTTTGGGGTGCATTTTCAACACTACACAGGCAAAGCACATCTGTAGTGGCCATGTAGTAGGGGAGGAAATAAACTCTCGGTGACGTAAGTTAGAACCAACCCCTGCCTTCTATCTATACCAGTGATGGCGAACCTATGGCACGCATTCAAGAGGTGGCACATGGAGCCATATCTGCTGGCATGCGAGATGTTGCCCTAACTTAGCTCCAGCGTGCATGTGGGTGCTGGCCAGCTGATTTTTGGCTCATACAGAGGTTCTAGGGGGGTGTTTTCTGCTTCCGGTGGCCTCCATGCGGGAAGAGGAGGGTATTTTTATTCTCCTCAGGCTCTAGGGAAGCCTCCAGAGCCTGGAGAGGGTGAAAAATGGGCCTACTGGGCCCACCGGAAGTCAGGAAATGGGTCAATTCCGGCCTCCAGAGGGCCTCCTGAGGGTGCGGGGGAAACTGTTTTCCTCTTCAGATGTTGAATTATGGGTGTGCATGTGTGATAGCGCACGTTCACGCACTTTCGGCATCTGAGGGAAAATAAGATTCACCATCACAGATCTATATAATCCCAGAGCCTTAATAAAAAGCCAGGTGTTTATGGCCTTTTGAAAAGCTAGAAGGGGAGGCGCTTATCAAATCACCAGTGGGAGGGTGTTTCACAATGTAGGGGAAGTCAGGAAAAATGGCACCCTCCTGAGGTCCCACTAGATGGCAAGATTTCAGGGAAGAGGCCAGGAATATGCTCAACCTCACAGAAGATAGAAGTGGTCTGGCCTCCTTCCTCATACCTCGCTGCGGCCATTAAGGGCCCACAGAGTCGGCCTTCTCCAGGTCCTGTTCGCCAAACAATGTTGGTTGGCAGGAAGGGAAGAGACTTCTCTGTGGTGGCTCTGACCCTATGGAATCAACTGCCCCCAGAGATTTGCATTATCTCCTCCTTACCGGTTTTCTGGAAAGCTGTTAAAACCTGGCTTTTCTGACAGGCCTGGAATTAAGATCGATTGTTAGTATGTATGGTTTTTTAATATATACATAATTTTAGTGATGTTTGTACTGTTTTTTACTTGTATTGTATTTATAACTGTTGTTATCTGCTCAGAGTCCATTTCGGAGTGAGCGGCATAAAATAAATGCTATTTATATTTATATTTATATTTATATTTATATTTATATTTATATTTATATTTATATTTATATTTATATTTATATTTATATTTATATTTATATTTATATTTATATTTATATTTATATTTATATTTATATTTATATTTATATTTATATTTATATTTATATTTATATTTATATTTATATTTATATTTATATTTATAAATATAAATTTACAGCCAGCAGGATTAAGCCTCACAATTCCACCCCCTCCCTTGGGGAGGGAAAAAGGCAACAAACACGAGCAAAAGCGGTAGATCTCCCTTCAGCCAGCAGGATTAAGCCCACAATTAGGCTTACCGCAGGGGGGAGGGAAGGGTGTGGCCCCGTGACGCGGGCAATGAGCAGACTGAGTAATGCTTTATAAAGATGTTTGTCTCCCACGGCATTTTAATACTCTGACGAAGTTAGCAGCACGCTAACGAAAGCTAAGTGGTTTTATTAAAGTCTCTATGTTCCGGTGATCGAGATGGCTGCTGCCTCATCATTCACATATTTATATTTATATTTATATTTATATTTATATTTATATTTATATTTATATTTATATTTATATTTATATTTATATTTATATTTATATTTATATTTATATTTATATTTATATTTATATTTATATTTATATTTATATTTATATTTATATTTATATTTATATTTATATTTATATTTATATTTATATTTATATTTATGTAGATTGTTCTGAGTTCGGGTTTTGCCCCATGTAATATTTTGAGTGTCTATGCGATGTTTCGGTGAAATCACATTCACCATCATCAGGCTGAAGTTGTAAGCTTTGTGCTGCTGTAGATATAGTTTGTTTGCAACTGCCATTTGTTCCTTATAAATAGTAGGTGTTAGGATCTGTGTTTAGAAGTTTGTAGGCAGGGTTTTGTAGTAGGATGGATATTTTTTCCTTGTAGTCTGATGTGTTCATCACCACTGTGGAGTTTCCTTTGTTTGCTGGAAGGATGATTATATTGTTGTCTTTCTTCAAATCACATTAAAGGCACCACACACAAAATTAGTAAAATTCTCCACAAACATAATATCAAAACTTCATTTGTCACTAACCAGAAAATATCAAACATCCTAAGAAACCCAAAAGACAAAATCCATCTCGAAAACCAAGGAATCTATGAAATACCATGCAAAACATGTGCAGCCACATACATTGGACAAACTAATCGAAGAATAAACGCACGCATTGCAGAACATAAAAATGCCGTCAAAAAAGGAGAAAAAACTTCCTCCCTTGTCCAGCACATTAAAAAAACAGGACATGAAATTGACTTCGAAAAAACTAAATTACTTTCCAAAACAGAACACGTATATAAAAGAATAATCATGGAAGCCATAGAGATAGAAAAACACCCCCTTAGCATGAATAAACGTGATGACACGTCCCGCCTACCAGAAATTTGGAAACCAGCCTTAAACAAAAAAAAACATATCATAATCATCACCATGTCAATCCTTCAACTAAATGTGATTCCACCAACCAATCAAATCATTAAAACATAGCCACCCAATCTACTTGCTACATTCAAACCAAATCTCCACCCCCACCACTATTTATAAGGAACAAATGGCAGTTGCAAACAAACTATATCTACAGCAGCACGAAGCTTACAACTTCAGCCTGATAATGGTGAATGTGATTTCACCGAAACATCGCATAGACACTCAAAATATTACACGGGGGAAAACCCGAACTCAGAACAATCTACATACATATACCCGTGAAAATCTACGAAAACATTTATATTTATATTTATAATTTTTAACCTGAACCTGTGCTACTGGTCTTCTGCCCTGTATGGCTTTAAAAGTGATAACTAATACCTTGGATTGCACGTGTAAGAAAACTGGAAACCAGTGTGACTAGCACAACACACTTGTGGCTGTATTTGCACATTTTCACAATAAACTCATTAAAATGAATCTCCCGACAGTGAGATGGGTGGGCATTTAATTTAAAAAAATAAATAAAGTTGGATATTGGTTTGGGGATGGGGAAAATTGATTCTGCTTTGAATAGTGATCTCTAATCTAAAGCAGTATCTCCTTCCAGATTTATTTACTTGGATTTATATAATCTTGGCTGATCTTTGATTGAAATCAGTGCATCCTTCGATATCCAACAGGTTTTCCCAGGAAATGAAGGGGGAGAGTGGGTCCCTGGAGAAAAGGCATTGTTTGTCCTTAGAGAAGTGTAGCTGACTACTCTGTTATTTCTATGGTAGGGACATTCAGAGTAGAAAACATATTTTAAACATTTATTTGTTTACCACATTACTAGAACTCTGATTTCATCTTTGTGGTGGTTTGCAAACTTGCAGGATCCATGGAAACATAAAATTGAAACATTTCCCCATCCTTGGAAAGCCTTGACATTTAATTTACCCAGGGTTTTAAAGATAGTGTTAGATTCCTAGCATCTTTTGTTCTTGTTGCTTGTTTTAATTGAAAGCTTTATTGTATGATACATTATTTTATCTCTGCTTCTGGTTTTATCACACACTTACTATCTCGGTTTTCTTCTGTTTTTTTAAAAAAAAACTCAGCACTTATTTAGGACTCTTCGGTTTTTCTGTGCTCTAAAAATGTAATAAATAATTAGGGGAACCAATATCAGGCTATTCTCAAGTAAGAATGTCTACAGAGCTGAAGTTAATGTTGCTCTGTTGAATTACGAACTCCGCCTTGATTATTCTCAGATTAGCCTTGTGTGTGTTTAATATATATCTTGCTTTTTACTTTTTATTGTACATTGTTTTGACAGCTTTGCAGACAGACCAGATCTGGTGTGGGGGGTTGGTTAAAAACTACACTTTAGATACAGCCCAAATCTGGGAGAATTATTATTATTATTTTAGATATAGATAATAAAATGAATAAAGTGACCTTGAAATACCCAGGGTGCCCCAACAGTTTAGAAACATGTTTTAGTTGTCACTGTGCTGGTATCTGGGGAATTCTTTTTTTTTGCTTTTATCAAAGGTTGGCTTCAGTCTTTTTGTGAAGTCTTGGACGCCTTGTGACTTTTTCTTGAAATTTTCTTTTAATGGCCAAGGAATCTTTGATGCCTGGATGGTTGCCTCCATTCTCAGGACCAGATATGAATATGTAAGATCAATTCTTGTGACTTCCTTGATGCTATGGAACAGAGGATCAAATATGTAACCCAGGGCTTCATTCAATTCCTCATGTACCCTATCGAGTAATTTTCTGTGGCTGCAGAAATATTAAACCCAGATAAGATATATTCAGGGGGAAAAATATTTTTGTTGTTTTTAATTCTGATTGTTTTTATTGTTTTTATTCTGTTTTAATTGCGAGCTGCCCAGAGTCATGTACAGATACTCCTCAATTTATAATGATTTATTTAGTAACCATAGAACTGAAAAAAATGAAAATTAGAGGGAAAAGAAGATTCAGATTATTATAAAATATGGGGGAAGCTCTATGATTGGCTAAAGGAAAGAACAATTAAAATTCAAGCAAAGCAACACATCAAATAAAAGAATTAATACTAAGTGACAAAGGAAAATTGCATGAGAGACGGAGTAACGACACGGACACAAGAGCTGGATTTAAACTGGGTCATTTTTATTAATAATAAATTAGCATAATTTATTTAATTAAATTAGCATAAATTAGCATAAATCAACATGCTTAACTACGACCCAAAACAGTGGACCTGCAGGGTCAAACAAATACTTCCGGGGCGGAAATGACGTAACAATAAACATTCCTGGGCAACTATGGGCGTAGCTCGATGCTAGTCCAGGTGAGGGACCTCTCCCTCACCTGAGACCCTGCCATGCTCTTGCATGAGGGGGGTCCTGCCGGCTCACCCCTACCCGGGGACTTCAATGTGCGGGACCCAAAGACAGGTTCCCCCCAACTGCTCAGGTAGCACCCCACCATGAGCTTGGAGAGAACCTGTCAATCATCCCCAAAGATGCCCAAGGGAGAACGCGCAGTTGCTAAACCACCACCCAGATTTCCGCCCCTAACCTGCCTACCCAAATGACCAAAGGTAAGCCAATCAGCCTAAAAGGTGCAAGCCACCCCCTAACCGCACATCCATCTCCCCAGTGTGGAATGGGCGAAAAAACGGCCCGGCCTAAGGGGCGAAGCCGCAAAAAATTCCCATTCGGCCCCCCTAGGGGCGACCCAAGGTAGCACACTGCAAAATAGGGAGGGCAGGTGGGTGTCTGCTCTGCTGCCGAGATCCGGGCGGAAGGCTTGGCCCAGGGCCTGCAGGCCCTTAAATAGGGCCAGCAAGCCCCGCCCGGACTCTGCAGCATGTCAGGCCACGTGGGCCTGACTTTCGGCCGAAATCTCGTCTCGCGAGATTTCGGCCGAAAAACAAGATGGCGGCCGCCATGGGGAGTCCGGTGTCTCCCCCGACCCTCCTGCAAACGCTGCCGGCGGGTAAGTCCGCCGGCGCTATTCTCTGATCGAACACTCAAAAAAGAAGTGGGGAAGCTTTCACTTCCCAAATGTTGTATGTATATGTTCTGTTTATGTACCTTTCTTCTATTCCTATATCTCTTCTTCTATTCTTTCATTGATATGTTCTATTACTATACCTTCTTTTCTATTATTTCTTAGATATATTTTACTATGAGTATCTCCTCTATAACCTTCATCATGTATTTTACTATGTGTGTGTGTATATATATATAACCCACTAAAAGTCTCGTTGTGTATTGGACAAAATAAATAAATAAATAAATAAAATAAAAATGTAGCAGAATTTCATTCTGTTTTACCTATTTTACTGCACTGGGTAATAGAGTCCATTGATTAGTGATAATTATGTATAGAGGTGATATAAGACATAGCCCCAATTGTATCTGAAGCTAATTGACAGACACTTAGTCTGTTCTGTAAATGGCTCCAAAATATGATAACATGAGTTTAAGTCTACAAAATTGCTCCTCAGATCAGTGGCTCCATCCTGATTCTGAGAAGAGTTAAATTCCATACCTACCAGGCCTCATTACCCTCCTTTTACCAGATGCTGCTTTTTAAGGCAGGAACAATCTTATTTATTTTTTATTAGATTTTTTTTTATCCTAGCTTTATTACTTTATAGGCAACTCAAGGTAATGAATATGCCTAATTCTCTTTCCTCTACCACTTTGCCCCATCACGACAAATAATAATAACAACAGAGTTGGAAGGGACCTTGGAGGTCTTCTAGTCCAACCCCCTGCTTAGGCAGGAAACACTAATTCAGACAGGTGGTTATCGAATATCTTCTTAAAAACTTCCAGTGTTGGAGCATTCACAACTTCTGGAGGCAAGCTGTTCCACTGATTAGTAATGTATTTATTTATTTTATTTATTTATTTTATTTGTCATACGAATATAGTATTGTATTGTAGTATGTTTAATATTATATAAGTATAAAGCAGAGATAGAAAAGATAAATAAAACAAAGATAGATAAAACACATTAGGACAGGAACGGTAGGCACAAAGGTGCACTTGTGCATGCCCCTTACAGACCTCTTAGAAAAGGGGAGAGGTCTATTGTAGATAATGTAAGGTTGAAGATTTTGGGATTGGGGAAAGAAACAACAGAGTCCGGTAGTGAATTCCAGACGTTGACCACTCTATTGCTGAAATCATATTTTCTGCAATCTGGTTTGGAGTGATTTACATTTAGTTTGTATCTATTGCATGCTCTTGTGTTGTTGTTGTTAAAGGTGAAATAGTCGCCAACAGGGAGTACATTGTGATTTAACAACAGTTAAATCAGTTCAGAGGTAGCGTAGCTGTAAATTTTCTAAACATAGTAATTGAAGTCTGGAGGTGTAAGGTAATTTGTTGCGTGAGGAGGAGTGGAGGACTGTTCTTATGAAGTATTTCTGGACTCCTTCAATTGTATTAATGTCTGTTATGCAGTGAAGATTCCATACAGGTGAGCTGTATTCAAGAATTGGTCTGACAAATGTTTTGTATGCTCTGGTTAGTAGATCGGTGCTTCTAGAGAAGAAGCTGCATATAATTAAGTTTGTGACTCTTAGTGCTTTTTTGGCAATGCTGTTACAGTGGGCTCTGGCACTTAGACCATTGGAAATGAGTACTCCAAGGTCTTTGACTGAGTGAGGGTCTTCTGCGAGTTCAGTTTGTCCAAGTGTGTATTTAGTATTTGGATTCTTTTTTCCAATGTGTAGGACAGAGCATTTGTTGGATGAGATTTGCCGTTGCCGGTTGTTAGACCATTCAGCTACATGGGTCAAGGTCCTTTTGAAGGGTAGAAATATTATCCTATACATGTTTGACAAACAAATAAAATAGAAATAAAAACCTCTGTCTTAGGGAATTTTCCTGCAGGAAAGAAGTCGCTAGGCTTCAACTGCATTTGTAAAGTCAGTGGAAAATACACATTATCTAGAATGCTAATTCATTTTTCAGATCTCCCCTCTTTATTTTCCATGAACACAATTATCATGCACTAACATCTAAGATGAGAGAGGCTCAAAGGCAATTTAAACCCTTCATTTTAAAAAAAAATGTTCTCAGTGAATTTCTGCCATCTGTGGATTCTGTTGTTACTGTTCCTGGAACGTCTCCAGAGATTAAATAGACAACTGCTTCTGTTTCATCTTCATGGATTCCTAGAGGGACATCTAGAATAGAACAAGGGTTCTGCAGCTGGATGGACAGAGGTTGGTTGAACTCTATTCCTTGAGTTCAAAACTGGGAAGGTAGAAACATAGAAGATTGAGGGCAGAAAAAGACCTCATGGTCCATCTAGTCCAGTGAACCTATGGCACAGGTGCTACAGATGGCACCCAGAGCCATATCTGCTGGCACATGATCCGTTGCCCTAGCTCAGCTCCAATGTGCATATGTGTAGTGGCCAGCTGATTTTTGACTCACATAGAGGCACTGGGGCGGCATTTTTGGCTTCCAAAGAGCCTCCGGGAGCATGAGTGAGGGTGAGGCTGTTTTTACCCTCTCCTGGCTCCAGTGAAACACTGGGCCCACCCAGAGTTGGGAAACAGGCCATTTCCTGCCTCTAGAGCAGTGTTTTTCAACCAGTGTGCCGTGGCACACTAGTGTGCCGTGAGACATGGTCAGGTGTGCCGCGAAGAAGGAAGCTCAGGTTCCGGTCTCGCAACTTTTTGCAGAGAGAGAGAGTGTGTGTGTGTGTGAGAGAGATAGAGAAATAAAAAGAAAGAAAGAAAGAGAGAGAGAGAGAGAGAGAGAGAGAGAGAGAAAGAAAGAAAGCAAGAGAGAGAGAGAGAGAGAAAAGGAGAGGAAGGGAGTGAGTGAGAGAGAAATGAGCAAAAAGGGGAGGAAAAAAAGAGAAATGAGAAAATGATAGAGACAGAGAATGTGAGGAAAGAGAGAGAAACAAAAGAGAGAGAGAAGTGACTCTTGATTTAAAGCATATGATAAAAAGCACCCAAAGAATAAGAGAGAAACCCCCCCCAGCCCTCGCCTGTTTTTGGAAATGGTTCAAGAGTGTGTATACAAACACACACACAAGGGTGGGGAGGAGACAGGGATGGAAAAAGAGAGGAGAGTGTCTTAGGGTGTCATTTTGGTTGGTCATGTGCCCCAGGATTTTAAAATGTAAAAAATATGCCGCGGCTCAAAAAAGGTTGAAAATCACTGCTCTAGAGAGCCTCCAGTGGGCGGGGAAGCTGTTTTCACCCTCCCCAGGCATTGAATTATGGGTGTGGGCACACTCACGCATGGGCGGTAGCATGCTCTTTCAGCACTCGAGGAAAAAAAGGTTCGCCATCACTGATCTAGTCTGCCCTTATACTATTTCCTATATTTTATCTTAGGATGGATATATGTTTATCCCAGGCATGTTTAAATTCAGTTACTGTGGATTTATCAACCACAAATGTCTGTGGGACATTTGTTCCAAGCATCTACTACTCTTTCAGTAAACTAATTTCTCATGTTGCTTCTGAACTTTCCCCAACTAATCTCAGGTATCAAGGTAATCTTCAACTTATAACCACAACAAAGCCTTCCCTCCCTCCTTCCCTTCCATCGTGATTCCATGTAATCTATTATTATTATTGTTGTTGTTGTTGTTGTTATTATTATTATTATTATTATTATTATTATTATTTAAATTTGTATGCCGTCCCTCTCCGCAGACTCTGCCTTTTCATCACTATGTGAAAATACTTTATTTATTTATTTTATTTTGTCCAATTACATGATGAAGGTTATAGAGGAGATACTCATAGTAAAATATATCTAAGAAAGAATAGAAAAGAAGATATAGTAATAGAACGAATAGAAGAAGAGATATATGAATGGAAGAAAGGTATAGAAGATATAGGAGAGCAATAGGACAGGGGATGGAAGGCACTCTAGTGCACTTGTACTCGCCCCTTACTGACCTCTTAGGAACCGTGGATAGGTCAACCGTGGATAATTTAAGGGTAAAGTGTTGGGGGTTTGGGGATGACACTATGGAGTCTAGTAATGAGTTCCACACTTCGACAACTCAGTTACTAAAGTCATATTTTTTAAAGTCAAGTTTGGAGCAGTTAATATTAAGTTTAAATCTGTTGTGTGCTCTTGTGTTGTTGTGGTTGAAGCTGAAGTAATCGCCGACAGGCAGGACATTGCAGCATATGATCTTGTGGGCAATACTTAGATCTTGTTTAAGGCGTCTTAGTTCTAAGCTTTCTAGGCCCAGGATTGAAAGTCTACTCTCGTAGGGTATTCTATATACTGTGATATAACCTTTGGTAAGGGGCACGGCACACTATTTATTACACAGGCTTTGCCGCATTGATCGTTGTCTCATTGTCTGGATGCACAGCATGTTTAAGCTCCCCACCCCACCCCTTTAAAATGTGCTTTTAAAAAGGCCTGTCATTAGTTCTAAGAAATAAATTACATGGAAATACATGACACTATGGAGGAGCGCTGCTGAGTTGCCGCCAGATGACCAGTCTGATATGTATAATGTAATGCAGTGAATGAATACAAACTGCTGAGGAATTAATCTCTTGAAAGTGTCCCTTTCGTTACCTCAGGGATATTAAACACATTGAAATCTGTTATCATTAGGACAGAAATACGTTGGGTTGACGCCTTGCATACCTGGAGATATTATCCTGTCAATGGTTTGGTACTTTAAATTCCAGCGGAGCAATCTGATTTATAGAATATTGTGTGAGTAGACTGTGAAGAGGGGAGTAATTTAATGAGTTCATATTTTAAAGTAGAGTCACCTGATCCACAATAGCTGCAGGTTGGATGTAGGCCTTCCCAGGGCTTATTACTTCCTCTTCCTCCTCCTCTTCTATTTTCTACTCCCTGCTGAAAACTATTCAGTCCTTATTGCTGACTATTCAACATGAATAATAAATCCCAGGGTCATTTACATTCCTGTAGCAAAGAAGCAACTTTTATGCAGCCCCACAATCTGAGCTCTCCAACTACAGGAGATAGCAAACCTTCCCAGAAATAACAAAAGAAAAAAAATCAAAACTTTTCCCCATATAGATTCCATCTCCCTTCTCTCTCGCCCCCACCTGCAATTCTATGGAAATGGGATAAAAATGTGGTACTGTTGGGGAAATGGGCAGCATATAAGTTTAATAAATAAATAAGAGGGTCTGATAGTGCAGTGTTTTTCAACCAGTGTGCCGTGGCACACTAGTGTGCCGCGAGACATGGTCAGGTGTGCCGCGAAGAAGGAAGCTCAGGTTCCGGTCTCGCAACTTTTTGCTGAGAGAGAGAATGAGAGTGAGAGAGAGAGAGAGAGAAAGAAAGAGAGAGAGAAAGAAAAGAGAGAAAGAGAGAGAAAGCAAGAGTGAGAGAGAAAGAAAGCAAGAGCGAGAGAAAGAGAAAAGGAGAGGAAGGGAGAGAGAGAGAGAAATGAGCAAAAAGGGGAGGAAAAAAGAGAAGTGAGAAAATGATTGATACAGAGAATGAGAGGAAAGAGAGAGAAACAAAAGAGAGAGAGAAGTGACTTGATTTAAAGCATATGATAAAAAGCAGCCAAAGAATAAGAGAAAAAACCCAGCCCTCACCTGTTTTTGGAATTGGTTCAAGAGTGTATATACACACACGCACACACACACACACAAGGGTGGGGAGGAGACAGGGATGGAAAAAGAGAAGAGAGTGTCTTAGGGTGTCATTTTGTGTCATTTTGGTTGGTGGTGTGCCCCAGGATTTTGTAAATGTAAAAAATGTGCCGCGGCTCAAAAAAGGTTGAAAATCACTGTGATAGTGTACCAAAGAAAGGCAAAATGTGACAATTAATATCCCCTTTACAAACCAGTTCTTTTTAAAGCCTTTTTCCCCCTTGACATTTTCATTTAATAATAATAATAATAATAATAATAATAATAATAATAATAATAATAATAATAATAATTTATTAGATTTGTATGCCGCCCCTCTCCGAAGACTATAGTTAGACGCATCTCCCTCCCTCCCTCTCTCTCTCTTTTCCCCCACATACATTAAGACCCATCTATGTCGCCCAGGGCAGCTAGATCTTGCCCCCTTTTCTCTGACCATTAAATGTTATGTGTGGATGTGATTGAGTAAATTGACTGCTTTTTAATGTAATGGGATTTTAGATTATAGTTTTAACTATTAGATTTGTATATGTATTGTTTTCTGTATTTTGTGAGCCACCCCGGGTCTTCAGAGAGGGGCAGTATACAAGTCTAATAAATGATGATGATAATAATAATAATAATAATAATAATAATAATAATAATAATAATAATAATAAAAGACCTGGTTATGGCTTACAAGTGGAACACTCAAAAAGGAGACAGAAGGACTAATACTGGCGGCAAAAGAACAGGCCATTAGAACAAATGCTGTCAAAGCCAGAATTGAAAAATCAACAGACCATCCAAAGTGCAGGCTCTGTAAAGAAACAGATGAAACAATCGATCACATACTCAGCTGCTGCAAAAAGATCGCATAGACTGACTACAAGCATAGACATGATGCTGTGGCACAGATGATCCACTGGAACGTGTGCCGGAACTACCATCTAACAGTGGCAAAGAACTGGTGGGATCATAAGCCCAAAAAAGTGGTCGAAAATGAGCAAGCAAAACTACTGTTGGACTTCCGACTTCCAACTAACCGAATTCTGAAACATAACACACCAGACATCCTGGTTGTGGAGAAAAAGAAAGCATGGATCATCGACATCGCAATCCCAGGGGACAGCAAAATTGAGGAGAAGCAGCTAGAGAAATTAGTGAAATACAAAGATCTAAAAATCAAGCTGCAACGACTCTGGCATAAGCCAGTGAAAGTGGTCCCAATGGTACTTGACACGCTGGACGCAGTGCCAAAGGATCTCAGCGGACATTTGAAAACCATCGTAATTGACAAAATCTCCATCTGTCAATTGCAAAAGGCCGCTTTACTAGAATCGGCAAACATAATTCGCCGCTACATCACACAGTCCTAGGTGCTTGGGAAGTGCCCAACTTACTATGAAATACGAAATCCAGCATAGTGATCTCGTTTGCTGTGTTGTATTGACATAATAATAATACACACCTCTATTTATGTTGTGTAATTGTGGCCTGTATATGTTATCAAAAACATATACCTTGGGAGCAAGATACCTAATTATTATAATATTTTCTTTTTTCTCTCCTCCGATGGTATATTTTATACAGTATTTGGAAAAATTTATAATAGACATTGAAAAAATACGTCATGTGAGGAAGCCTTGATCCTTATGAAAATGGAACCAGACATTCCTTTCCCAATCTCCAGGTCTGATGTTGCCCACATCTTTCTGTTTTTCACTGTACCACCAGAATGCAACCATTGGTATTCTGAAGAAATGGGACAAGCATTTGGAATGATAGCTTTTCCTCTCTAGGAAAAATTATTTTCTGTAGAAATTCCTCTCTTAAGCTCCTGGACTTTCAGTTGAAGGGTGCTTTGCAAAATCTGGAAGTTGAATTCTGAAAAATGATACTATAAAATAGAGTAGAGTAGAACAGAACAGAATTCTTTCTTGGAATGGATTTTAAAATATGTTTATTTTTTTTAAAGTTTTTATTCACAAATAGAAAAACAATACAATTCAAAAAGAATAATAAATGACTATTACAAACATATAATTAAGAGAAAGAAAAGAAAGGATAGGGAGAAGAGAAAAAAAGAAAAACCTAGCTAAAGAAGAGAAAGAGAAACGAGAAAGATGGACAGAGAGACAAAAAGAGAGAAAATAAAATAGAAGAAAAAGAAAATAGAAAAAGAAAGGAAAATGGTTACATAGTATGTCGTTTCTATTTTGTTTGCATTCCTGGTGAATCAAAAAGCAATAGGTTTCTTTTAATCCATAAATTCCAACATGGTTTAGGTTGAAATTACCAATTTACAGTTGGGTAGTGATGATTTAGAAGAAACCGTTTCAGAGGTAGGTCTCTTGAAAATATATAGGTTGATGTAGAAGAGGAGGAGACTAGAGTCAAAAGAGGAATCAATCTGGAGGTATTATGCACTAACAATCCAAATCCAGCCTTCCTTGAATTAACTCTTACCTAATACCAATTTAGTGCTGACCACTAGTTGACTAGATTCTTGTGCAAAGGCTTGAGCAATAAATCTTCTTAATTGGAATTTAAAATGTGGTCCTGATTGTTTCCAGTTGACAGCTCCACATTCCTAATGTCTGTAAAGCCATGAAAAAGTACATATACAGCAGATTATACAGTAGATACATACCCTGTTTCCCCGATAGTAAGACATCCCCGATTGTAAGACGTATCGGAGGTTTCAGGGGGGCCGGCTAATATAAGCCGTACCCCGAAAGTAAGACATATGTCTTACTTTCGGGGAAACACGGGGGTATTGCCGGGGGGGGAGCCCGATGACGTCGCTTCCAAGCTCCCTGCGCGCCCCTCGCCTTCGCCTCGCCACGACGCTACCGCCTCTTCCCCGGCTTGGCAAAGCAAAGGACGGCGCTGGTCCGAAGCGAGCTGAGCGGGCGGCGGCTTGCAGCGAAGGCGCTCGTCCCAGCAACCAAGTCCTGCCGAGGCTCGGCTGCAAGCGGCCAGCGAGGCCTACCAGCTCCGAGGCGAGAGGCCGGAGCTGCGCCCTCCTTCGCCCGCCTCCTTTCCGGCAGGCAGGTGGGGCTGCCCAACTGCGCAGAGCGGCTCCTCCCCTCCAGACACACGCTTCCCCGACATGTGTCTGTGGCTCCACGCGTGCACGCCGCTTGGAGCCCTGAGGTTGAACTTGGAAAAGGGCTCACGAGGCTCCTGTCCCGCGGCTGCCCTTCTGGACTCTGGGGAGATGCCTTCGGGAACACGACCCTTTCAATTTTTTTCCAATGTAAGACATACTCCGAAAGTAAGATGTAGTGGGGCTTTTGGGGGTAAAAAGAAAGTAAGACACTGTCTTACTTTCGGGGAAACACGGTACATATTGCAGAGTATAATTCTTGTGGCAGGGTCAGGTTAACTCTTAAATGTATATTTGAATTATGTTTTATTTTGTTCTTTTTAAAAAAAAAATCTTGGTAGTTTTCTTTCCCATTTAGAAACATAGAAACATAGAAGACTGACGGCAGAAAAAAGACCTCATGGTCCATCTAGTCTGCCCTTACACTATTTCCTGTATTTTATCTTAGGATGGATATATGTTTATCCCAGGCATGTTTAAATTCAGTTACTGTGGATTTACCAACCACGTCTGCTGGAAGTTTGTTCCAAGGATCTACTACTCTTTCAGTGAAATAATATTTCCTCACGTTGCTTTTGATCTTTCCCCCAACTAACCTCAGACTGTGTCCCCTTGTTCTTGTGTTCACCTTCCTATTAAAAAGACTTCCCTCCTGAACCCCATTTAACCCTTTAACATATTTAAATGTTTCGATCATGTCCCCACTTTTCCTTCTGTCCTCCAGACTATACAGATTGAGTTCATTAAGTCTTTCCTGATACGTTTTATGCTTAAGACCTTCCACCATTCTTGTAGCCCGTCTTTGGACCCGTTCAATTTTGTCAATATCTTTTTGTAGGTGAGGTCTCCAGAACTTAACACAAATGTGGTCTCACCAGCGCTCTATGTAGTGGGATCATAATCTCCCTCTTCCTGCTTGTTATACCTCTAGCTATGCAGCCAAGCATCCTACTTGCTTTTCCTACTGCCCGACCACACTGCGCACCCATTTTGAGACTGTCAGAAATCACTACCCCTTTAGTTGCCTGAAGTCAGGAACTGAGTCCAATTTTAATAAATCGGTCCATCTAAAAAGAGACACTTATTGATATCTAAGTTTCAGAAAATAAAAGATTAAAAATATGCAAGCTTATATATTATAACCTATGGCAGGAAACCCAGCTGAGTTTCTAATTTTCCTTTCCCGTTTTCACTCCACTTATTTTTGCATGAAATCTCAATTAGCATTCTGATCAAATGTCAATAAAAGAAGCTGTGTGCTTAATTAGACCTGCCACATTATTTGATCTTGGTCACCCAGCTGTAAAATGTTTTTTTCCACTTTTAGCCTTCACCTGGGCAGTAAAATTTAGAGAAACCCTCCATCCAGTTCTTGTCCTCCTGAGATATTCCTTAATTCCCTTTAAACTTAAATCTAAATGGATTTTGTAATATTCAGCACAGGGCTTGAAGGCCTGACTTTTACAGATATCAGTAGTGACAACACTGATCCTTTGGGAATGTTCTTTTGTTCCCATGCCCCAAAGTATAATGCTGGATATTTGAATAGTTTCAATCTCATAAGGGGAAAAATTCATCCAGCAATAAAAAATAGAATTCCAATCAGTTTGATCAGTTATTTTCAAAGGAGACGTTGAATTATAATATGCCTCCATGATCATTTTCTTCTGTTTAGAAATTATATGGATAGGCATCAGAAGATGAGGTAGAAAGGCCAAGATAAATAATAAGAGATTCAAATCACAAGGATTATGCAATCTGAGATAGGTCTATAAGGGCCATCACTGCTAACCAAAATTTGGGAGCTAATTTTTTGATGGGGCAAAAGTGGAGGATGCAGAATAATTGCCCTATAATTCTGTTAGTTGATTTAATTATAATTTATTTATTTAATTGTTTTTTTTAATTTAATGTTTTTATGCTCTTTGGGTGGGGTTAAATTAATGTTTTTATGCTGTTTATATATTGTTCTTATTGTTTTTATTGCTCTTGTTGGAAGCTACCTACAGTCCTTTGGGGGTGGACGGCATGATAGATAGATAGATAGATAGATAGATAGATAGATAGATAGATAGATAGATAGATAGATAGATAGATAGATTCAATTGTATGCCGCCCGACTCCCTAAGGACTCTTGGTGGCTTTTAATTTAATGTACATTACATTATATTATAATGTGAGCACTAATTAAATTAAGTGGGGGTTTTAATGGCTTATCCAGTTCTTTGAAGTGCGTTAAATAAGTGCCATCAATTATTTTGAGCTTTGATTGTACCCATTATTTTTGTGTATGTGCCTTTAAGTGTTCCTTGACTCTTGATGACAGCATTTTGACATTTGGGCTACAATGCATCCATTTTCCTCTAACTGACTTTGTGCCTAAGGTAGAACTAAAACTCAAGGTCTCTCTGCTTTTAGCTTGTTGTCTGTAACTACACCAAACAGGCTCTTGATCCCATTCATGGCGTTCAGTAGATCAATGAGTTGTGGCTCTTAATATACACTATCTATATCTATATCTTACATATGTAACATATAAATATGTTATATTTACATACATACACACATACATACATACATACCCACACATATACATATACACACCGTATTTTTCGGAATATAAGACGCACCTTTTTCCTCCCCAAGAGAGGCTGAATATTCAGGTGCGTCTTATATTCTGAATGTACCTTTTTTTTAAAAGCTTTTCCCCCCAGCCCTAACTAGGTGCTAACAATCTTCCCAGCTCTTACCTTGCAGGTTCTTTCATTGTTACTCTTTGCAAAGAATGTTTCCCCACCCCTAAGTCTTTTTTTTTTCATTGCTCTATTTGCTCCGAATGTTTCTGTCCAGCCCTAACCAGGTGCTAATGATTTCCCCAGCGTTTACTGGCTTGCAAGCTCTTTCGTTGTTACTCTCTCTGAATAAGGTTTTTTTAAAGCCCTAACTAGGGGATAAAATAATGTGCTGAAGCTGACCAGACTGAGGATGCTAGCCAGATGAATACCTGGTAAGCAGATTCTTTTCCCTATTTTCCTCCTCCAAAACTAAGGTGCATCTTATACTCTGAAAAATACGGTAGTCTGGGTTGATTTTATTTTTTGAAACCAGATACAGTGGTACCTCATGATACGAACCCCTCGTCTTACGAACAACCCGAGATATGAACCTGGGGTTCAGAAAATTTTTGCCTCTTCTTACGAACTTTTTTCTTCTTACGAACCCGCCGCCGAGAAGCCCCACCGCCTGGCTGTCGCTTTTTGAAACAGCCGGGGGGCTTCCCAGCGTCCTCCTGAACCCAAACGCCAAACCCGAACTTCCAGGTTCGGCGTTCAGGAGGCCGCCGAGAAGCCCCCCGGGCTGTTTTAAAAGGTGACAGCTGGGCGGCGGGGATTCCTTCTAGATTCTCAAGGTCATCCTTTGGTCAGCACCTGCACGGAAGTTGATGGGAGAACTAGACATGCTGACAGAACCAGACAGGGCCATGTGATTAACTTGTGGATATGGGAACAAGGGAATGAACTTTAAACTGGGTAGAGAAACTGACGGGACTCCAAATTTGGGTTTCTCACAGAGGTGCCCACAGGGGCGAGCATAAGTGCACTAGTGTGCCTTCCGTCCCCTGTCCAATTGTCTCTCCTATATTTTATTGTATATCTTTTCTCCCATCCATATATCCTTCCTCTACTCTTCATTGATGTATTCTATTCTCATATCTCTTCTTCTATCCCTTCCCTGATATTTACTACTACACGTTTTTATTCTCCTTAACCTTCAATTTGTATTGGACAAAATAAAAAATAAAAATAAAAATGGCTGTTATAAATTGGAACTTTGAGGAAGACCACGCCTCGGACTCTGATTTAATTTTGAATGCTATTTGGAACCCCAACACTAGGACTAGGTTAATTTTGTCACTGCCTTCTCTCAACTCCCCCCCCCTTTAATAAAAGACTCCCTCTTTTAAAATTTAAGCACCTAGGAAGCATGTTTTTTTGGGAAGCATCCCCTGTGTTCTGGAATAACCTCTTCCTTGCTTTCCATCTCTTGGACAATTCATGACAGGCCCCAACTTTTCTCATCTTTAGAAAAGCCATTAAGACCCAACTTTCCCCCAAGTATTTGGTCCACTTGGGAAGGTTCATCTTTTGGAATTGCTTTTGTGTTTTCTTAGGGTGAACAACATTTTATAGTTTGTGTATGTAGGAGTGTGTGTGTTGTGAGTAAATATTATGTGGTTCTCTATTTGGTTTATTATTTATTTATTTATTTTTCTTGTTGTTATGGTGCAGAGTCATGGATCCATGATCCAGAATCACAGTCTTTAAGTTGGAGGACTCTATAAATCTAGTAAAGAAAACCAATATTTATACCAAAGCAGTTAGAATAGAATAGAATAGAATTTTTATTGGCCAAGTGTGATTGGACACACAAGGAATTTGTCTTGGTGCATATGCTCTCAGCGTACATAAAATAAAATATACATTTGTCAAGAATCATATGGTACAACCCTTAATGATTGTCATAAGCAATGAAGAAGCAATATTAATAAAAATCTTAGGTTATAAGCAACAAGTTACAGTCATACAGTCAACATGGGAGGAAATGGGTGAAAGGAATGATGAGAAAAACTAGTAGAATAGAAGTGCAGATTTAGTAGAAAGTCTGACAGTGTTGAGGGAATTATTTGTTTAGTAGAGTGATGGCGTTCGGAAAAAAACTGTTCTTGTGTCTAGTTGTCTTGGTGTGCAGTGCTCTGTAGCGATGTTTTGAGGGTATGAGTTGAAACAATTTGTGTCCAGGATGTGAGGGGTCAGTAAATATTTTCCCCGCCCTCTTTGACTCATGTAGTATTCAGGTCCTCAATGGAAGGCAGGTTGGCAGCAATTGCTTTTTCTGCAGTTCTGATTATCCTCTGAAGTCTGTGTCAATCCTGTTGGGTTGCAGCACCAAACCAGACAGTTATAGAGGTGCAGATGACAGACTGCTTCTTATAAGCTATGCCTAAGCTAAACATTGTGCATGTAAGAATTAATGTCTGTTACTGAATATTAAAATAGGATTGTTCACTTGAAATTTTAAACTGTACAAATTGTTCACTGTGCTTTCCTAGTCCTGATTCTTATTTAATTCTGTTGCATGCATAGATACGACCCCTGTTTTTTGTCAATATGGTAGGAAAAAGGAAACAAAAACCTGTGCATGAACAAAATGAATAACAATGCATTGCTTGGTATATTAAAAATATCAATCATTTTGAAAGAAGTGACATACAAAATAATAGAAATATGAGGTTAGGAACGCCAAGTCTAGGAAGCTCTCAGAACCATGAAAATAAAATTTGCAGGGTCGGTATCAATTGTAACTCAAAATTAACTGTTTTGTACATAATATTTTCTTTACCGAAGCAATGATATCTCCCCTCTACCCTGACTGGTTGCAGCCTTTAAAACTTGATAACTCTTACCTGGTAAAATAAATGGTACGGTTTTCCTTTCTCCAGCTGTTAGGGAATGCTTGTTTTATTATAACTAGCACCACAATTGCTAAAACTTGACAATAATGATACTAGATGGCCAATGGTCTGTGGTCAAAAAGGAACCATCACAATGACAGAAGTATCTTTATGAGGATGAACAGCTTGTGAAAGATGGTAGCGTTAGATAGATCATTCCTAATGACTGATGTTCCAAGGGGAAACTTATAAGCCATACAGCAAGGTGATTTATCAGGTCACCATATGAAGCTCCTCTTAGCCTGCAAATTGCACTGACAATCACTCTCTTCTGAAGGTCTTTTCTGCCACGAGCGAGGAGGACCTGACATAAGTCTCCATTCTTGGGCTGACAAATGATGATTGAACTCTTGCCTATTTCAATCTAGAATATTTGGAGGCATTTAGAGCAAAGGCGTCCATCCATTACAAGCCACCAGGCAATGGATCATAGACTACTGAGAGAGGTCTGGGAGATGGCTACTCCAGTATCATACCAAGCAAGCAAGAAACAACACTCCAATCAAGGAACTACTAACTCAAACATAGAAGCTAATAGTAAACAACAGCTAATCAAGGAGCAACCAAGAACACTCATTCCAACACAGCCATTAGGCCAAGCCATTAATATATATAAAAGAGAGCAAACCCCACTCTCTTATAGCACTGATTATGTTACCTAGTTGGATAATGAAACATCTACAAGGAATCAATCAAGCTCAGAGAACACCAAGGACCTCATATTGATCCATGTGCCCTTCCTCAAACCATTGATTTGTATATTTAAATGTGTCTATGGATTCACAGAGTCCATACCAATGGGAATCTAAAAGTTCTTTTTCAAAGGGCAACTGAACTTTTTGTTTTTTCTTTGAAGGTGTTTCACTTCTCATCGAAGATGTTGAAGAAGCTTCTTGGATGAGAAACGAACTGTCTTAACAACCCCCCCCCCGAAAGTCCAGTTGCCTCTTGAAAAAAGCAATTTTGGGACATGCATGACCTGGATAACTGAGAATCTCCATAGACATTTAGCTATCCACATTGCAATGTGTTTATTTTATTTTATTTTTATTTATTTATTTTATTTCTCTCTCTCTCTCTCTTTCTCTCTTTATATATATATACATACATACATACATATATTTGTTTTTGTAGATTTTATATATATATATATATATATATATATATACACACACACACACACACACACACACACACACACAGTGATATCTTGTCTTACGAACTTAATTGGTTCCAGGACGGGGTTTATAAGGTGCAAAGTTCGTAAGACGAAACAATGTTTCCCATAGGAATCAATGGAAAAGCGATTAATGTGTGCAAGCCCAAAATTCACCCGTTTTGCCAGCCGAAGCGCCCGTTTCCGCGCTGGTAGGATTCCCTTGAGGCTCCCCTCCATGGGAAACCCCACCTCCGGACTTCCGTGTTTTTGCATTGTTGCAGGGGAATCCCAGCAGGGGAATCCCAGAATCGCAAAAATGGGTGCTTCGCTGGCAATGGAAGTCCGGAGGTGGTGCACGATGGTGCACTTATGCACGCCCCTTACAGACCTGTTAGAAAGGGGGAGAGGTCAACTGTAGATAATCTAAGGTTAAAGGTTTGGGGGTTGGGAGTAGAAACCACAGAGTCAGGTAGAGCATTATATGAACCTATTGCAGCTTCTCTTAATTTCCACAATTCACCTTGTGTATGTCTTACAGTTTCAGTAATTTCTTTGAAGAATTTGATAAAAGGAAATCTAGGCAAACCGCTATTGCACATATCAAAGATATGCTCCAAAAAGAGAAGCTGAAGTTCACTGTTTTACTATTCATTATATTAGGAATCAATACCTTCTTTGAAGGATATTAGGGCAGTGTGCTTAATCTCCATTTTATTTCATCATAGTTCTTGAAAGCTAAGGAAAGAGTAAAATACAAACGATTACTCCAAAATCACACTGAGAATGTCATGACTGAATTAAGATTCCAACCAGGTTTTTCCTGTCGAAATCCAGCAGTTGAATCACTGCGCCAGCGTTAAGCAACTTTGGTGGTCGAAATCGAACTGGGGGTTGATAGAATAACAAAATGGGACTTTACTTCTTTGAAGACAGAAGGAGAATATAATTCCCCCCCCAAAAAAATCCCCATTCTAATTGTACTAAGTTTATTTATGGATTACATACCAGCTTTTTTTAAAAAAGTTTCTTATTTTTTAAAAAATACAGAAAATCCTGCTTTTCTTATTGGTCAATTTGCCACTATTTTTGGAGGGGGAATTACCATCTTTGACAGTACTTAAGTTTAGGGCCACAGAGAGTTCATGATAATGGGTATGACTTTTGTGAGAACAGAATGGCAAAGTCAAACTCATTTTTAAAAATTTATTATTTTTTATTTATTTGTTTTGTCAAGCACACACTGGTAGTATACAAAGATCTAACAGTGTTTATATATATGATACTAGTAAAAGAGAAACATAAAGACAGGGGACAGTAGGCACTCTGTTGCACTTATGCACGCCCCTTACTGACCTCTTAGGAACCGGGTGAGGTCAACAGTGGATAGTCTAAGGGTAAAGTTTTGGGGGGTTAGGTGATGATATTACAGAGTCAGGTAGTGAGTTCCATGTATTAACTACTCGGTTACTAAAATCGTATTTCCTGCAGTCGAGTTTGGAGCAGTTTACTTTAAGTTTGCATCTGTTGTGTGCTCGTGTGTTGTTGTGGTTGAATTGTGACCGGAAACCGATCGGCAGCCAGTGCAATAACTTTGTACAGCGCAAAGTATTCAGCGAGACTATTTCATTCATTCAGATCTAGGATGTGTTAGTTGAGTGTTCCCTTTATTTTTTTGAGAAGTATACATATATACATACTTACTTATTCTTTTCTTTCCTTTCCTCTATCCTTACTCTATTGAAACAAACACATTGCATATTGAATTGTAAATACAAATTGCAATGGAAACAGGTCACGATCTGTAAAAGACCACTGAGAAATATTACCTATATTGTGGAAACCAATAAACAAACTAAAAAAAAAGTTTACAATTGTGTACATTACTAGCTGTCCAGGACCATATGCAACCTATGAGCCACGCTTGCTTTAGATACATGTACTTGGGGTAGGGGAAAATACTTTCCACTCAGGAAAATATTTAATTGCAGAGCAGTTGCAATCATAAAGTGAGTTTTTATTGCATTCCAACATTTTTATGGCAGACAACAGAAGGACAGGGGATCTGAAGATGTTTGTTTATTTGCTTTAGCTGGATGTCACTAACGGAGCTATCTAGCTGTGAAAGTAAAGCTCTCAGAGAAACTGACATTGTTCTATCCTACAGGGATACAAATAAGGAGGAAAAAAATGATACGGTTTACGAAGGAAACTTGTGTGCTGTGAGTTGCTCGTTTCAAGAACCCCTTCTATACACCCCATGACATTTACCATAAACATTGGTTCTATGCAGGGGTGGAACACAGTTGTTCTGATTTCAGGCTCATACTGATAATACTTGGAATAAATGATTTCTCGATGCGTCTCATTGTAAAACACATCCTCTTTATTTCTCCTTTTAACACATCAACTTTGCACACAGTTTTCTTCTCTCCCCATCTCCATCTCAGCAATTAAGTAGATAAGCTTGGCAGTAACATCAAAAACATTCCACAAGTCATTCTAAAATTTATGGGCTAATCAGGGCTGGCCAGGAGTCATTAAAAAAAAGCAAGTAATAAATAACACATGGTAGCTTACCCTCCAGAGCAAGTCCTGGATGTGACCATCTTTATAATGCAAGATTGAATGAATTCAGCTTCTCTTCCGTTTTATACCCAGATGTGAGGTAATTGATTAATTAATTATTCTCCAATATCTCCTCCCTCTTTCTTCCAAGTGTCTCCGAAAGTGTGTGAAACCAGCATCCCTCCATCTATTATCTCCCCCATTTGAGTCACCCCGAACTCATATCTGTTGTGGTTAGCTCTGGCCCAGCTCTTGTCCCAAGGAATGTGGAGGTGGATGTGGGAGAGACATGCAAATTCCCCAGGCCTGTTTTGTTCCCAGTAGAATCTGCTGATGAAGTCTCCTCTGACCAAGGAATCGTGAGTGACAGGGAAGAGGGGAGTTTGGTAGACAGCCCAGGAGGAGATCAGTCATCTGTATCATTCCTGGATCCTGAACAAGAATTAATGACACATCCACAAATGCGTAGAGTGATGCATAGGAGACAAGAACTGAAGGATTATTACAAGAGAAAATGAGGCCACCTGTGGTTGGGTGGGGCTGCTGTAATTAGTGCTACTGATAAAAGTGCAGCCTGGTGTTTTAGCCTCATGGTAGTTTATCTGATTCATTGTTTCGTCAAGATCGTGGGTTTTGTGCTGTTCAAGATTGTGTGTGTGGACTCTCTGGACTTTAGAATTGGACTCAATTTCCCCGTTATTGGGTGAGCAATTGGACTGCATTTAACCTGTGCCTTGTGTGTACCAGAAAATTCCTTTGACATTTAAAAAGGGAACGGTTTCTGTTTTTCTGTTTATAAAAACTTTTGGGTTTTCCTTTTATCGTGTGGTGTGTGTCTTCCTGGACTAATTACCCTGTAATTACGGGCGGTTGAGATACACCGGCAGAACACATATCTATGTCATTAGCTCTGTGGTCTTCATTAACATTGCTAACTGGTGGTAAAACAGGGAAAATTATGATCTCTAAATCCCAGTCATCCTCCAAATCTGAACATTCCTCAAACTGCAAGGGAGTATACACAACAGCAAGTGGGGTAGCGGAAATGGAGCTCCATCCCAGAGCACCCAATTTGCACTGAAAGATGTTGACAGAAAATGCCTAAGCCATGCATAAGCCAATGATCTAGATGCCATCAACATACCACAGTTACCATAGGACCCTGGTAGGATCCTGGTCACTGAAAAATTGCTTATTCCTGTTATCTGGAACAACTCCATTTATTCCAAAAAGCAAGCACTTAACCATTTTCACCCTTAAACTGGATACAGCAGAAATTAAATTTAGAGTTTAGGGCCCAGAAAAAAACAAACATCACTACAACCTTCTTTTATGTCGCATTCATTTAAAAAAAAAGCCTGCCCTTTGATCTCCTCAAGTTGCAATTGTGGTTAAAATAAATTGATTGCTTTTCATATATGTACTTCTTCTTAATTGAGTTTCCTTTTTTTGAAATCCAGAGATAGTTACGGAACGGAATAACTTGAATTATCTTCCTTGGTGCTCTAGGGCAGTGTTTTTCAACCAGTGTGCCGTGGCACACTAGTGTGCCGCGAGACATGGTCAGGTGTGCCGCGAAGCTCAGCAAGAGAGAGAAAGAGAGAGAAAAAAAGCAAGACAGAGAGAGAAAGAGAGAGAGAAAGAGAGAGAGAGAGAAAGAGAGAGAGAGAGAAAGAGAGAGAGAAAGCAAGAGAGAGAGAGAGAGAGAGAGAGGCAGGGAAGGAGGGAGAGATAGAAAGAGAGCAAAAAAGAGAGTAAGGAAGGAAGTGAGAAAGAAAGAGGGATGGACAGAGAGGGGGAGGAAGGAAGAGAGAGAAAGAGGGAGAGAAATAGAGCGAAAGGGAGGAAGAGAGAGAGATATTTTTTTGTCCAAACTTTTTTTAGCCCCCGCACTCCCCCCCCGCTCAATGTGCCCCATGATTTTGTATATGTAAAAAATGTGCCGCAGCTCAAAAAAGGTTGAAAATCACTGCTCTAGGGAGCCTTCTGGAACATTTGTTCCAAATATTTATGACAATGTGGGATTGTAAAAATAAAAATAAAAATGGGGGGGGGGAGAGAAAAGACACACGCTGAGCTTTCTTTGAAAGAGCTGTTGAAAGCAAGAAATGTATTGAGGAGGCAGTCACTGCCAACAAGAAGAAGAGCTGACAATTTAAATGAGAGCGACAGGAAACACGCATATGCCCTGAGAAACCCAAAAGAAGAAGAAGAAAATACATGTGAGAGTTCTTGCATTATTAATATTGTAGACTCATGGAAACTCTGGAAAGGTTTACTGTCAGATAATCTTTTGTCATTACCTTTCCTTCCTTCTATCTCCTGGGGGGAAGAATAGAGTGGTATTTGTCTTAGTCAACTGGTAATCCAAATTAAAAGACTAAATACAGTGATACCTTGTCTTACAAAATTAATTGGTTCCAGGACGAGGTTCTTAAGGTGAAAAGTTTGTAAGACGAAACAATGTTTCCCATAGGAATCAATGGAAAAGTGATTAATGCGTGCGAGCCCAAAATTCACCCCCTTTGCCAGCCGAAGCGCCCGAAGCAAAAACACAGAGGTCCGGAGGTGGGGTTTCGAGGACTTTGGTGTTTTTGCGATGCTGCAATTTCACTGATGCTCCCTTTGCTGGGAAACCCTACCTCCGGATTTTCGTTGCCAGCGAAGCACTCGTTTTTGCGATGCTGGGATTCCCCTGCAGCATCACAAAAACATGGAAGTCCGGAGGTGGGGTTTCCCATGGAGGGGAGCCTCAAGGGAATCCCAGCAGCGCAAAAATGAGTGCTTCGCTGGCAACGGAAGTCCAGAGGTGGGGCATCCCAGCAGCAGCAGTAGGTTTGTAAGGTGAAAATAGTTTGTAAGAAGAGGCAAAAAAATCTTAAACCCAGGGTTTGTATCTCGAAAAGTTTGTATGATGAGGCGTTTGTAAGACAAGGTATCACTGTACAAGCAAGTCGGTAACAGGGATGGAGAAGACAAAATATCCCAGTGTTATTATTATTTATTTGTCAAACAAGTATAGTATAGTACATATTGCTAGATAAATTTGGGATTTATTATTATTATTATTATTATTATTATTATTATTATTATTATTATTATTATTTAGATTTGTATGCTGCCCCTCTCCATAGACTTGAGGCAGCTCACAACACAATAAAACAGTTGATAACAAATCTAATAATTTACAATTTAAAATACAGTAATACCTCATGATACGAACTTAATTGGTGCAAGGAGGAGGTTCGTAAGATGAAAGGTTCGTAAGTCGAAACATTGTTTCCCATAGGAAACAATGTAAAGTCAATTAATCCGTGCAACCAAAAAAACCCCCGCAAAAAAAACGGCATTTGGAGACAGCTGGGAAGCGGCGCGGCTGTTTTAAAAGGTCGCAGCCGGCCTGGGGGGCTTCCCAGCACCCCACTGAAGGTTCGGGGGGGTGCTGGGAAGACCCCCAGGCCGACTGCGACCTTTTAAAACAGCTGTGCCACTTCCCAGCTGTCTCCTGAAGCCGAACGCCAAAGCCAAACTTCCGCGTTCGGCTTCGAGAGACAGCTGGGAAGCCGCGCGGCTGTTTTAAAAGGTGACAGCCGGGCTGGGGGGCTTCCCAGCAACCTCCCGAACCGAACCTGGGGTTCAGAAAAATTTTGCCTCTTCTTACGAACTTTGTTCGAGTTATGAACCGGCGTTCGGGAGGTTTCTGGGAAGCCCCGCCCCCCGGCTGTCACCTTTTAAAACAGCCGCGCGGCTTCCCAGCAGTCTCCAAACGCCGGTTCGTAACTCGAAAAAAGTTCGTAAGAAGAGGCAAAATTTTTCTGAACCCCGGGTTCGTATCATGAGTTGTTCGTAAGACGAGGGGTTCGTATCTTGAGGTACCACTGTATTTTAAAAACCCCATTATTAAAAAGACATACGTACAAACATACCATACATAAATTGTATAGGCCCGGGGGAGATATCTCAGTTCCCCCATGCCTGACGGCAAAGGTGGGTTTTGAGGAGTTTATGAAAGGCAATGAGGGTGGGGGCAGTTCTGATCTCTGGGGGGAGCTGGTTCCAGAGAGTTGAGGCCGCTACAGAGAAGGCTCTTCCCCTGGGGCCCGCCAAACGACATTGTTTAGTTGACGGGACCCGGAGAAGGCCCACTCTGTGGGAACTAATTGGTCACTGGGATTCGTGCGGCAGAAGGCAGTCTCGGAGATATTCTGGTCCGATGCCATGAAGGGCTTTATAGGTCATAAACAACACTTTGAATTGTGACGGGAAATTGATCGGCAACCAATGCAGACTGCGGAGTGTTTGTGTAACATGGGCATACCTAGGGAAGCCCATGATTGCTCTCATAGCTGCATTCTGCACGATCTGAAGTTTCCAAACACTTTTCAAAGGTAGCCCCATGTAGAGAGCGTTACAGTAGTCAAACCTCGAGGTGATGAGGGCATGAGTGACTGTGAGCAGTGACTCCCGGTCCAAATAGGGCCGCAACTGGTGCACCAGTCGAACCTGGGCAAACGCCCCCCTCGCCACAGCTGAAAGATGTTTCTCTAATGTGAGCTGTGGATCGAGGAGGATGCCCAAGTTGCGGACCCTCTCCGAGGGGGTCAATAATTCCCCCCCCCCAGGGTGATGGACGGACAGATGGAATTGTCCTTGGGAGGCAAAACTCACAGCCACTCCATCTTATCAGGGTTGAGTTTGAGTCTGTTGACAACCATCCATCCATTTATGGCCATGCAGCCTCCTGACCAGAGGCTGTTTGAGGTTTGTTTGGGGGAGACAAAGTTTGAACTGCCAGCTGATTTGCGTTATCTCTATGTAGTGCCCTGGGTCATCACAGCTTGAAAGTGAGATGACAAGCATATAAATTTAATAAACAAATAACAAAATTGAACTACATCCAGCCAGAATCTAACCACCAGGGGAGACTTTCTGCAGCCTAAAAGGAGAGCATCAGGAACCACCTTCAAAATAAGCATCCCAGAGAAGGAGGAAGTTGAAACTGCTCAATCCTTTCCAGCATGTTTTCGATCCACTTCCTTTATTCTACTTACAAGCATCTGAAGAAATGGGTTTGTAGCATTCCTTTGAGACATTATTACACTGAGTAACTGATCTCATTACAGGAAGGCTTTGTTCATAATCAACAAGAAATTGCCTACTGTGTTATTTATTTTAACTTTTCTGCTAGTCATACCCTAAATTACTTCCTGCCTTTCGGTGTCCTCACCTTCTTGAATATTTCTGATGATCATTCTTTTGCAGTACCCCATTTACTAAGCTAAATTTCACTCCTCGTAAAAGTGTCTGCTTGGATAACAGGCAGGATGGGGAGGAGAGGGGGAAATTGACCAAAATAGACCAAGGGAGACAAAATAAAAAATAAAAAAGTATTGGAAAAAAAGAGTTGGGGGGAAAATGTACAGCAATAATTTTGGGATTGTAGTATAAGAAGAGGAAGAATGAAATAAAGATGATGGAGAGGACAGAAAATGGATTATATGCTGTTATAATCCTCTACCAAGTTCAAAGCAACATAAAAACCTTTATAAAATCAATAAAATAGCATAAACATTTTAGAGCCTTAGTAATTCTTGGTTTTGCTAACTGATGCTATAATTTATTTTTATTTATTTATTTGTCACATTTATAACTCACTCAGTCCCAATAAAAACAAACTTGTGGTGGTTTTATAGTATAAAATAGAACCTTGGCAGCAAAATCCTATCATATAAACAAAAATAAAGCTGACACCCCAACCCTAATATAAAAATAATGCCGTAGGACACATTTCCAAGAGATCAAAGTTCGGAAGCCATTCATTGTAATACATAATCTTAAAAAAATAATAGTAACCAGGATAAAGACATGTAATTTTTTAATCTTCCTGAAACAAGATTAAGAAGGAGAGGCAAGATTAAGAAGGCTGGGCAAATGGAAGCATTTATATTACCCAAGAAGATTGCCAAGCTGTTGCAAGTTGAAGTATTAGATTTGTTACACTGTATATTGTTTTTATTATTGTTGTGAGCCGCTCCGACTCTACGGCGAGGGGGGGGGCAGACAAATCTAAATAATAATAATAATAATAATAATAATAATAATAACAACAACAACAACAACAACAATAATAATAATTATACGAGATATAGGAGAGACTATAGGACAGGGGACGGAAGGCACTCTAGTGCGCTTATGTACGCCCCTTACTGACCTCTTAAGATTTCTATTAATATTGATTGTTTCCTGATTGTTTACTTGACCCCTATGACAATCATTAAGTGTTGTACCGCATAAATCTTGACAAATGTACATTTTCTTTTATCCACACTGAGAACATATGCACCAAAGACAAATTCCTTGTGTGTCCAATCATACTTGGCCAATAAAGAATTCTGTTCTATTGTGATGATATAAACGAGTCAGTCACACAAGTAATCTGATTTTACAATCTTTTATTGTGGTTATTAAATGAGTTCTAGGGTTGTTAAGTAAACCAATGGTTCCCTATGTGAATGTTTTTTCCCCAGAAACTGAAAGTAAATACAGTGGTACCTCTACCTACAAACACCACTACTTATGAAATTTTCTAGATAAGAACAAGGTGTTCAAGATTTTTTCGCCTCTTCTCAAGAACCATTTTCCACTTACAAACCTGAGCCTCCGAAACTGTAATCGGAAAAGGCAGGGAGAAGCCTCCATGATGGCTCTCTAGGAATTTCCTGGGAGGAAACAGAGCCTGAAAAGGCAGGGAGAAGCAGCTGTGGGGCCTCTCTAGGAATCTCCTTGGAGGAAACAGGGCCTGAAAGGGCAAGAAGAAGCCTCTGTGGGGCCTCTCTAGGAATCTCCTTGGAGGAAACAGGGCCTGAAAAGGCAGGGAGAAGCGGCTGTGGGGCCTCTCTAGGAATCTCCTGGGAGGAAACAAGGCTGGAAAAGGTGGGGAGAAGCCTCCCTGCAGCCTCTCTAGGAATCTCTTGGGAGGAAACAGAGCCTCCACAATTCCCTGTGGCTTCCCCAATCACATACATTATTTGCTTCTACATTGATTCCTGTGGGGAAAATTGCTTCTTCTTACAAACTTTTCTACTCAAGAACCTGGTCACCGAACAAATTAAGTTCGTAAGGAGAGGTACCACTGTACTGCTTTTCAGTAAAACCATAATAAAATGAAGTCACATGACCATGGGCGGTGTGACCATGGAAACCTAGAATTTAGGTTTGTTTTTATCATGTTTGTTAATTTTAGCAATGTCTGTTTTGTAATGTAATTAAATCCCTACATTAGGCTGTGATCAATACGGCCTACTTTAAGTCATTACTATTCAGAAGAACAGTCTGCCAATATATGATAGATAGATAGGCAGATAAATAGATGAATATAATCAACTGGTCAATCAATCAGACTTTTCCAGCATCTGTTTGCTTCATAGAAGAGGGAAATCCTTTGGTATATACATTTTTTTTTAAAAAGTGAAAGCAACCGCTTTGCTTATAAACTTACAGGTTAAAGGTGTGTGATGTTTCATAAATGAAAATAAGTGCAGCGGTTTTATGTTTAATGAACAGAATGCGACAAAAGAAGAATCAGAAAGCTGAAATAGCTTCCATGGAATACGGCAATGCATGCTAAGAATTTTTGAAATATTAACTTGTACTATATTTACATTTTCTTACCATGCACGGTGCATATTTTCATGTTTAAAGCATTATTTTTGTTTATCACAGCAATTTCGCTCTAAACTGATATTATTTGGTGGAAATGTAAGAATATAAATATACATGCTTCCTCCCTTTTCTTCTGCTCACAAGATTTTCTATCTTTCTCTGGTCTTACCTCTGGCTATCTTCTCTGATTGATGGAGATAATGTGAACTAAAAGAATTTCTTACCTTAACACAGTGTTGGGGAAAGTATGATGGCGCCCGCTCTGTAGGCCTGTCAAAGAAGGACTCATAGGAGAAATGGTCCTTTTATACAATTCAAATGCTCCATTAAGTCAGAAGAGGGCCTTCTTATGAAGAATAGCTTAAATAGAAAATAGCATATAAAGAACCAAAGATGGAGAAAATCTTTGACCTGGACTGCACATTTTACTAAACCATAATGTGACTTGTTTGTTTCAGAGTTGCAAGTTATGTGACTCAGCCAACTGTATTTGAGAATTTATGTCTTATTAATTTATTTTTATTTTATTTATTTATTTATTTATTTATAGATATTTGTCAGACAATTATAGCAGTGTTTCCCAACCTTGGCAACTTGAAGATATTTGGACTTCAACTCCCAGAATTCCCCAGCCAGTGAATGCGAGTGTCTTGGTAGTTCACATTCAAGTGTATTACTCTATCATTATGTTTCTGAACACATTGGCATTCAGATGAAGATAGAGATTTTGTAGACAATATGAATAGGTCCCCATCACATGTTGGACTAGGCAGAGTTGGGAATATAAAAATTCACAATGTTGTGAGAGACCAGCCCTTGTCCTAACATGCAGCATAAATGAGGCTACTGTAATCAACCCTAATTTATCACAGTATGCTAGGTAAGTGTGGGCAACTGAGTTTCACCAATCTGAATTTAATATGGTATATGAATCCAATTTTAGGATACTAGTTGTAAGTGAATATAGCCCTCATTATTTTTATCCAATCTCTTTAACAACCACAACCACATAGTGTTGTGGTTAGCTCTGGCCCAGCTCCTGCCCCAAGGACTGTGGATGTGGGGGAGACATCCACATGCTGCAGGCCTGTTTTGCTCCTGGTGGAATCTGCTGATGAAGGCTCTTCTGATCAAGAAGACATGAGTGACAGGGAGGAGGAGAATGTGGCAGACAGCTCAGAAGGAGATCAATTATCTAGCTCCTCCTTGGATTTGGAACAAGAGTTAATGATACAGCCACGCATGCGGAGAGCGATGCATAGGCAGCAACAACTGAGAGATTATTATCAAAGAAAATGAGGCCACCTGTGGTTGGGTGGGGCTGTGGTAATTAGTGAGGCTGCTATAAATAGCAGCCTGTGGGTTTGGCCATTGTGGAGGATTATCTGATTGTTGTGTTTCGTGCCTACCTTGCTGACTTCGACCTTTGTGTGCTGATTTTCCCCGCTTTGAAACTAAACCAGAGCAAAGTGTGTTTCACTTTGTGAAAGAAGAAGAAAGATGTGTGTCTGAATTGCCTCACAGCTGCAAGCTAAGTATCACAGAACTGATAAGGGACTTGTACAAATTACCAGTTTGTTTGGAGACGAGTGCTCTTTGCTATACAAAAAGAGTGCTCCGTTTATTTGAATTTTCATTATAAAGAACATTGTTTTGAATTTTCAAACATATGTGTGTCTGAAATTTGTATCTGTGCATTTTCGGGAGGAGTCTACCAGAGAGCTTGACAGAACACATAGTGTGGGGACTCTTTAGGTATTGTGTTTTCTCCATCCCTTTCTGTGGATTGCTTCAGAAGTGTCTTTGTGTACGCAAAATGGGTGAATTGTCTCCTACAATATACTATTCCATAAATACATCTTGTGCTTTTCTGCAGATGTTAAGGCTCAGCTCCACTCATTAAATTCAGAAACCTTGATACAGCTTGCAAATATTCAAACATACTTTATTTATTTCTCAATGGATGCAATTTATAATCCAGAACCATCTTTACCATAAGAAAATGTGACTTCTCATCTACCTCAGACAGTATATTCTAAAGTACTATTAAAGGACACCCCATGATCAAATCCAGCCCTTTAAGAGTTTTTCTCTCAAGCTTCAAAAATATCTTGGATAATCTCTATTTTTTCTATAGATTTATCAGATAAAGGTTTATTTAAAAAGTACTGAGGTTCTGTTCTGTGTGAGTTGTAACATATGTGTTACCATTACGAACCATTTACAAGATGTAGATGTTTAGTACTTATACTTCCAGTTTGAAATGTTAAATCAAAATGACACATTTCAAAGAGAGAAAAAAACTGCCTATCCCTCAGAGAAACATTGGCTGTTGTGCCTGAAGTTTTGTGAAATAAGCATACCATCAATTAAAGCTCTTTAGCCCACAAAATTATCCACAAAATTAATAAACATAACCAAACTAAGTTGTCACAATATATATTCCTGCTAGCATGCAGGTACTACCCCCCCCCCTTTTCTTTTCTCATCTTATCTAAAATCTTTACTATGATACCTATCTATCAATGCATATAGCAAAGCTCTACTTTATTCTTAAACTACTATATTTTATAGATATAAGACTATGTAAATATGAATATTGAACATAAAATAATTATCTATAGATAAATGTTTGAAATGAATATACAACAATATATATATGCTACTGTATAAAAAGATTGCTTGCCTCATACCCCTCCTATCTTTCTTTTTGTATCCCCATCCCCTTTCCCCATTCTTAATAAATTAATAAAGTATATTTAAAAAAATAAAAAAAATAAAAATAAAAGCTCTTTAATGTAGGAAGGGTAGGTTGTAGGAATCGTGGCAGGGATACGCACAGTCTTGTTAGTTTCATTTCTTTCTTTCTTTGCTCATTTTTCTCCAATCTTAAATTAGTTTCATCTCTTTCCGGCATCCGTTTGCAAATTTGTCTTTCAAGCTTGCACAAAATTTGTATGCATTTTCAGGTACATGACTCCCAATGTACACATTACCTTCCCTAATATGCACATATTTTTGCAAACACTTTTCCCCTAAAGTAATATCTTTTTGCATTTGATTTTCACTGAAGTCCCTGTTTTTCTCTGTGCTTTCTTTAACTGGATAACTGCAGGACAAAATGCAGAGAATCAGTGGCAAAATGGTTTGTAGGGAAGCTTGGAAAAGGCAAATTGAAACATAACCTGAGCAGATTTCTCCTTTCTCCTTTGGTCATTACATTCTTTGCCTGAAGGAGTTTTGCTGTTTGATTCCCTGAAGGATCCATGGATTGAAAAGAGTTCTTTCTCTAGCAGTCTTTTAGAGTGAATCCATATTTTTGAAATGTATTGGGATTATAGCTCTTAGCTCTGGCTCCAACCTCTGAACCACAGTCTTTTGCCATAGACCTACCAATCAAGATATTAGAGCATCTTCTTCTCTTGTGACCAAGTAGCAATTGCTAAGCTGCATTTTCTTTTATTGTGATTTGTTAAATGATAAATAAGCCGCCAGGAATTGCACATTATGTGGTAAAGCTAAATGAGCGAAATCCATATTGTATCTTAGCCCAACGAACAAACGTTTTCATTCTTTGAAGCCCAGATGATTTACCGTATACAGTGATCCCCCGTTTATTGCGTCCCCAACCATTGCGAACAGGGTACTTCGCTATTTTTCAACCCGGAAGTCAAAAATACCATCTACGCATGCGTGCCGGGCACGCATGCGTAGATGGCAGCGGCTTCCCTGGGTCTTCCCCCTCTTGCTGGCATCAGCGAGGAGTTTCCCCACCGCCCACGCAAACTCCTCGCTGCCGCCCGCCCTTCGCCCGCCCACGCCGTTCATTCTCGCCGCTTTTGAGCTAAATCCGGAAGCGAATTCGCTTCCGGACTCAGCTCAAAACCGGCGATACCAAGCGGCAAGGAACGGCTTGTCTCGGCGCTTTCGAGCTGACAGCTCGAAAGCGCCGAGACAAGCCGTTCCTTGCCGCTTGCTATCGGCGGTTTTGAGCTAAATCCGGAAGCGAATTCGCTTCCGGACTCAGCTCAAAACCGGCGATACCAAGCGGCAAGGAACGGCTTGTCTCGGCGCTTTCGAGCTGACAGCTCGAAAGCGCCGAGACAAGCCGTTCCTTGCCGCTTGCTATCGGCGGTTTTGAGCTGAGTCCGGAAGCGAATTCGCTCCCGGATTTAGCTCAAAAGCGGTGATACCAAGCGGCAAGGAACGGCTTGTCTCGGCGCTTTCGAGCTGTCAGCTCGAAAGCGCCGAGACAAGCCGTTCCTTGCCGCTTGGTATCGCCGGTTTTGAGCTGAGTCCGGAAGCGAATTCGCTTCCGGACTCAGCTCAAAACCGGCGATACCAAGCGCCCCCCGGACCCCCAACCCGGGTTTGGGGGGCTGCTAGGAAGCCCTCCATGCCGGCGGCAAACAGCCGCCCCGCCCCCAATCTTCGGCTCCTCGCTAGCGCTGTGGGAGTAAAAACACCGTCTGCACATGCGCAGACGGTGTTTTTACTTCCGCATCGCTACTTCGCGAAAACCCGCTCATTGCGGGGGCTCCTGGAACGGAACCCTCGCAACGAGCGGGGGATCACTGTATACTCGAGTATAAGCCGACCCGAGTATAAGCCGAGGCACCAATTTTTGCCACAAAAACTGGGAAAACGTATTGACCCGAGTATAAGCCGAGGTTAGAAAATGCAGTGGCTACTGGTAACTTATAAAAATGGAAAACAATAAAATTACATTAATTGAGACATGTTTTAGAATATTTATTTTAAAGAAAACCAGTAAACTAGCTCTGTAAATTTAAAAGAGGGTAAACAAATTAACAATATTAACAATAAATTAAAAAGTAAAAAAAGTAGCTCGATCAGGAACAAAGCTAAAACCTAAGAGTTAAAATCCTTCAAAACTGGATTCCTTCTCATCATTAATTGGATTTACATTATTGTTCTGTTTTTATATATGCTGTGAGCCACCCTGAGTCCTTGGAGAGGGATTGCATACAAATCCAATTAAATAAACAAACAAACAAACAAACAAACAAATAAGTGTATCCAAAGAAGAGCTTCAGCATTAGCTGCTGTGAGGTTATCAGCATAGAAAACCAAATAGATAGATAGATAGATAGATAGATAGATAGATAGATAGATAGATAGATAGATATAGATAGAAAGATAGACAGACAGACAGACAGAAAAATAGATAGATAGATAGATAGATAGAAATAGATAGATAGATAGATAGATAGATAGATATAGATAGAAAGATAGATAGACAGACAGACAGAAAAATAGATAGATAGATAGATAGATAGATAGATAGATAGATAGATAGATAGAAATAGATAGATAGATATAGATAGAAAGATAGACAGACAGACAGACAGATAGAAAAATAGATAGATAGATAGATAGAAATAGATACAGATAGATAGATAGATAGATAGATAGATAGAAAGAAAAATAGTTAGATAGAAAAATAGATAGATAGAAAGATAGACAGATAGAAAAAGAATTCCTGTCTAGCTCTGCCTCATAACACATTATTAGATCCTATCCAAGCAAGGACAGCAACTACCACAAAATACCATTTTTTAAACAGTTTAAATCCTTTCAAAGGAGGGGGAGGAGAATCTGACAGCAGGGGGCCTTTTTAATCCGACTCACCATTGCAAATGGCTGCCTTCTTTGCTTGAGCTAGGGAGAGGAACTACGGCCTGCCAGAGGGAACAAAAGCTGGTGCCTCCTCGCTCTGGCTCAAGCAATGGCGCCCTCGTGTGGTGACTTTGTCAATGACCCGAGTATAAGCCGAGGCTGTGTTTTTCAGCCCATTTTTGGGGCGAAAAAACTCGGCTTATACTCGAGTATATATGGTACTCATTTGTTCATAAACAATTCAGTATTGTTCACAGCAGCCATCACTAAACTCTTGTTCTACAAATCTATTTAGAATATAATACCCTTTGACTGAGAACTATAGAGGATTTTGACCTGTAGAAGGCTGATCTAGAGCAACAGTCATCAAGTTACATAGAAACATAGAAACATAGAAGTCTGACGGCAGAAAAAGACCTCATGGTCCATCTAGTCTGCCCTTATACTATTTTCTGTATTTTATCTTAGGATGGATATATGTTTAGCCCAGGCATATTTAAATTCAGTTACTGTGGATTTATCTACCACGTCTGCTGGAAGTTTGTTCCAAGGATCTACTGCTCTTTCAGTAAAATAATATTTTCTCATGTTGCTTTTGATCTTTCCCCCAACTAACTTCAGATTGTGTCCCCTTGTTCTTGTGTTCATTTTCCTATTAAAAACACTTCCCTCCTGGACCTTATTTAACCCTTTAATATATTTAAATGTTTCGATCATGTCTCCCCTTTTCCTTCTGTCCTCCAGACTATACAGATTGAGTTCATTAAGTCTTTCCTGATACGTTTTATGCTTAAGACCTTCCACCATTCTTGTAGCCCGTCTTTGGACCCGTTCAATTTTGTAAATATCTTTTTGTAGGTGAGGTCTCCAGAACTGAACACAGTATTCCAAATGTGGCCTCACCAGCATTCTATATAGCTGGATCATAATCTCCCTCTTCCTGCTTGTTATACCTCTAGCTATGCAGCCAAGCATCCTACTTGCTTTCCCTACCGCCTGACTGCACTGTTCACCCATTTTGAGACTGTCAGAAATCACTACCCCTAAATCCTTTTCTTCTGAAGTATTTGCTGACACAGATCTGCCAATACAATACTCAGATTGAGGATTGTAGTTACAAAATCTGTTAGTCAATCAATCAATCAAGGAATCAATCAATCAATCAATCAATCAATCAATCAATCAAAGAGGTGGGTTTTACATAATTTAACAACCAGTTTGCCCAGAATTGAAAATTTGAGCTATGTCCACACATCCATGCGCATCATAAAACACAGCTATGTAGGCCTGGATTGTGCGTGGTTGGGCGGGGAGGCAGGTCGCCACTACCAGTTCACCCTAACCAGTGTGAACCAGCTGAATCCCACCTCTGAATCAATCAATCAATCTAAGAACCCTTGATCTAGATTCTAGAGCACTGCTTCTCAAATAATGGGGCATGGCCAAGGGGATGCATTACTCCAGGGAAAGTGCTTTTTTGGCAGCAGCAGAAGGGAGTAGGACGTGCCTCCTACCTGACACCTGTACCAGGAATTTCCGTCACATTCCTCGGTGTTGGGTCCAAGGGACCCCACTCTAAAATAAAATGTTTCACGAGTTCAATCAAACTTCATTTAGAATGGGCTGCCCTGGAAACAACACCAAAGAACGCGACAGAAATATAGTGATACCTCGCCTTATGAACTTAATTCATTCGTAAGATGAAAAGTTCGTAAGACGAAGCAATTTTCCCCATAGGAATCAATGTAAAAGCAAATAATGCATGCAACCCCATCCCAAAAGTCACCCCTTTTGCCTTGCGCAGCTGGGAAACCCCGCCTCCGGACTTCTGTTGCCAGCCGAAGCGCTGGGATTCCCCTGAGGCTCCCTTCACTGGGATTCAAAGCAGCACTGATAAAAATGAAGGGATTCCCTTCATTTTTGCTGGCACTGCTTTGAATCCCATTGAGAGGAGCTTTAGGGCAATCCCAGCGCTTTGGCTGGCAACGGAAGTCCGGAGGTGGGGTTTTCCAGCGAGGGGAGTCTCAGGAGAATCCCAGCGCTTCTCCTGGCAACGGAAGTCCGGAGGTTGGGCATCCCAGCAGTGGCAGCTCGGATTTATAAGGTGAAAATAGTTCGAAAGAAGAGGCAAAAAAATCTTAAGCACCGGGTTCGTATCACGAAAAGTTCGTATGAAGAGGGGTTCGTAAGGCGAGGTATCACTGTACTGGTACAAGTGTCAGGATGTGCGTCTCATGGTGGGTCGCAATTTGGGGATTGGCAGGTTGGATGGAGTAGGCCACAAGATGTGCATCAGAGGAGATGTTGGGGGGGAATGTTTTCTTCTTTGGGGGGGGGGGCATAACAGAAAATAATTGAGAACCACTGATCTAGAGGCAAAATCTTAATGAGGAAATATTACCTGCATTTGAGAGATGGATGGATGGATGGATGGATGGATGGATGGATGGATGGATGGATGGATGGATGGATGGATGGATGGATGCAATAGCAATAGCAATAGCAATAGCAATAGCGATAACATTTAGACTTATATATCACTTCACAGTGCTTTATAGCCTTCTCTAAGAAAATGTCCTCGGTAAGATTGTTGGGGGCAATATGCTTACAGAGAGGAAGCATATTGCCCCCAACAATCTGGGTCCTCATTTTACCGATCGTGGAAGGATGGAAGGCTGAGTCAATTTTGAGCCTATTGAGATTCAATCTGCCAAACTGCTGGCAGCATGCAGAAGTAGCTTGCAGTACTGGACTCTAACCACTGCACCACTGAGGATAAATAGATAGGTATGTATGTATGTATGTAGGTAGGTAGATAGGTAGATAGGTAGATAGGTAGATAGGTAGGTAGGTAGATGTAGTCTCTCATAGAAGCTTATCAAATATTAGAAAAATCCTATATTTTGTGTCACATAGTTTGAAAAACCTTAAGAGCACTTCAGATCGTGCAGAATGCAGCTGTGAGAGCAATCATGGGCTTCCATAAATATGCCCATGTCACACCAACACTCCGCAGTCTGCATTGGTTGCCGATCAGTTTCCGGTCACAATTCAAAGTGTTGGTTATGACCTATAAAGCCCTTCATGGCACCGGACCAGATTACCTCAGGGACCGCCTTCTGCTGCACGAATCCCAGCGGCCAGTTAGGTCCCACAGAGTGGGTCTTCTCCGGGTCCCGTCAACTAAACAACGCCACTTGGCGGGACCCAGGGGAAGAGCCTTCTCTGTGGCGGCCCCGGCCCTCTGGAACCAACTCCCCCCAAGAGATTAGAATTGCCCCCACCCTCCTTGCCTTTCGTAAGCTACTTAAAACCCACCTCTGCCGCCAGGTATGGGGGAATTAAGACTTTTTCTCCCCCTTGGCCGTTACAACTGTATACATGGTATGTTTGTATGTGTGTTTGGTTTTTATATATTAATGGGTTTTAATTTGCTTTTAGTATTGGATTTTATTGTATATTGTTCATGATTGTTGTTAGCCACCCCGAGTTTTCGGAGAGGGGCGGCATATAAATCCAATAAAACTTGAAACATTATAGTTCAAAATAATTATCAGGTACAATTTAGCAAACCAGATCCATACATGTAAAATTCAACTATTAACTACTTTATTATCTTCTGCTTAGTATACATAAATATCCCTAGACTGCCAGCCTTTGCCTTGATATAAATACTTGAAATTCTGTGGAATCTGAAGGAGGGATCTCTTGGAGCTGAGCAAGAACTTGAGGCTAATACCCCACTTGAGGACCCCCTACTGCCTGTCTGGGAACTTTCCAAGAGTAATCAAGGGATTGCAAATGGTCTTCAGATGCTCCATAATCCTACACCATCAGTTATAATGTGATTTAATAGGAGTCATAATTTAAAATGTCACCTGATTGTGGTGTTAATGGACTGAGGTTCATCCATATGTATATTTCATGCATAGGTATGCATCTATGGAACCTATTCAATTATGGGGAAATTTGTAAATATATCAATGTCATATAAACTCCAGACTTACTCCGACCATGTTGGCTGTTAGAAAGGCATTAGTAAGGCATTAAAACATGGCTCTTCTCCAAGGTTTCGAAGCCAGGGTGATAGAAGATCCTGTCTTGTGAGGTAAAATGTGATTGAAGGTCCTCAATCACCTATTACTTATTTTAATGGTAACTGAACTTCTGAAATTTTTCACTTGATATATGCTGCGCGGAGTCACATTAATACTGGGTGGCTAAATAAATTTCCCAAGTAAATACCTAAAGTTAAAACAAGATTTGGGCTTCCAAAAAGGCCATACCTTTAAAAAATTTAATGTGCCCCAGCTGATCCATTTACATGTATCTAAATATACATTATATAAATGTAAAGAAGTATACCTTCACTGTTAAGTTTGTAAATAGGAGATGGGGGGTTTTTAGAGAGAGATTAATTTGATATACTTTTTAAAAAAATCACTAATGTTTTATTTATTATTTTAGTGTGGTTTATAAATGGGTATATACATAGAACAAGGAAACACACATTAAATGTGAGGATAATGTGAATATTTGATCCCATGGAAACATTAATGCTTTGGGAGCAGTACCAATTGCTTCAGGAATGAATGGAATAATTCTATCCAAGGTCATTCAACCCTATTACATTTATTTGTTTGTTTGTTTGTTTGTCAAAAGGTGTGCAAGATAATAGCTACCCTGTTTCCCCAAAAATAAGACAGCGTCTTATATTAATTTTTGCTCCCAAAGATGTGCTACGTCTTATTTTCAAGGGATGTCTTTTCTTTTCTTTTTTTCAAGGAAGAAGAATTAAATCTTCCACTAAACAATTAATTTATAATAAGCTTTAAATATGGTAAATTGGAACTCTTATGTCTATCAATCAAAATTTTAATAAATAGAAGCAATATATATCAAGCACTATCAATGCCGCCAATTACTAGTTTAGCTTATAATTATTAAATTATAAAATATACACAGTAAAATTATTCTGACAGATTATATAGATTCCCATGCCTATGGTTATTTGGAACAGGATATTAGAGGGAACACTGCCCCCTACCATATTTAAAACTACAGTATATGTCCCCAATGTCTTACTTTTGGGGGATGCCTTATATTAGGCAATTCTACGAAATCTCTCCTGTGTCTTATTTTCAGGGTGTCTTATTTTTGGGGAAACAGGGTATGTTATAAACATAAACAAAAGCAAAATAGGTATAAGTAAATTTGGACAATAGAACAGTAGCAGGGATGGTAGGCATCCTGGTACGTTTATGCACGTCCCTTACAGACCTCTTAGGAATGGGGTGAGGTCGACTGTAGAAAATCTAAGGTTAAAGTTTTGGGGGTTTGAGGAAGAAACCACAGAGTCAGGTAGTGCATCCATGCATTGATCATTCTGTTGCTGAAGTCGTATTTTCTGCAATCGAGTTTGGAGCGGTTCACTTTAAGTTTGAATCTATTTTGTGCACATGTGTTGTTGCAGTTGAAGCTGAAGTATTCATTGACCGGTAGGACACTGTGGTAGATGATTTTATGAACTACATTTAGATCAGATCAAAGGCAATGCAACATTCCAAGACTAGTGGAATAATGTATTCTATTGCAAGCAGAGGAATGGAGAGTAGGTTATTATTATATTATATTATATTATATTATATTATATTATATTATATTATATTATATTATATTATATTATATTATATTATATTATATTATATTATATTATATTATATTATATTATATTATATTATATTATATTATATTATATTATATTATTATAATAAGCAAGATTATAATAAGCAAGATTTCTTTTTATTATAAAAGTACAAAACAAATATGCATACAAATCTAAATAAATAAATAAATATGTCGCGAGGGACAAAGTAATAAAAACGTCTTCACATGATGGAGGTTAGAATAAGAATGGAGAATAAATAACAGAGAATGAAGAAGGAGGATATGAGGTATAATGATGTGGCAGGATATTACATCACGATAGGAGGATCTTAAAGAAACACACACAGTTAACTATTTAATTACTGAATGTCTCTGGGGCTGTCAATATTCAGCGTGACATATATTACATTACATTACATTACATTACATTATATTATATTCTAACATATATAAAGGGGTAGCATACAATAATAATAATAATAATAATAATAATAATAATAATAATAATAATAATAATAATAATAATAATTTATTACATTTGCATGCCACCCCTCTCCGGAGACTAATTTTTTAAAATTATTATTATTATTATTATTATTATTATTATTATTATTATTATTATTATTATTATTACAGTGGTACCTCAAGATACGAACCCCTCGTCTTACGAACAACTCGTGATACGAACCTGGGGTTCAGAAAAATTTTGCCTCTTCTTACGAACTTTTTTCGAGTTACGAACCGGCGTTCGGAGACTGCTGGGAAGCCGCGCGGCTATTTTAAAAGGTGACAGCCGGGCGGCGGGGCTTCCCAGAAGCCTCCCGAACGCCGGTTCGTAACTCGAACAAAGTTCGTAAGAAGAGGCAAAATTTTGCTGAACCCCGGGTTCGGTTCGGGAGGTTGCTGGGAAGCACCCCAGGCCGGCTGCGACCTTTTAAAACAGCCGCGCCGCTTCCCAGCTGTCTCCCGAAGCCGAACACGGAAGTTCAGCTTTAGCGTTCGACTTCAGGAGACAGCTGGGAAGCGTTGCGGGTGTTTTAAAAGGTCGCAGCCAGCCTGGGGGGCTTGCCAGCACGCCCCCGAACCGAACCCGGGGTTCAGCAAAGTTTTGCCTCTTCTTACGAACTTTGTTCGAGTTATTTGTCGAAGCGGCGTGGGTGTTTTAAAAGGTCGCAGCCGGCCTGGGGAGCTTGCCAGCACCCCCCCGAACCCGGGTTCGGGGTTCGGGGGGCCCTGGCAAGCCCCCCAGGCCAGCTGCGACCTTTTAAAACACCCGTGCCGCTTCCCAGCTGTCTCCTGAAGCCGAACGCTAAAGCCAAACTTCCGTGTTCGGCTTCGGGAGACAGCTGGGAAGCGGCACGGCTGTTTTAAAAGGTCGCATCTGGCCTGGGGGGCTTCCCAGCACCCCCCGAACCCCGAACCCGGATTCGGGGGGTGCTGGCAAGCCCCCCAGGCTGGCTGTCACCTTTTAAAACAGCCGCGCCGCTTCCCAGCAGTCGTCGAAAGCCATTTTTTGCGGGTTTTTTTTTTGTTTGCACGGATTAATTGACTTTACATTGTTTCCTATGGGAAACAATGTTTTGTCTTACGAACCTTTCGTCTTACGAACCTCCTCCTTGCACCAATTAAGTTCGTATCATGAGGTATTACTGTATTATTATTATTATTATTATTATTATTATTATTATTATTATTATTATTATCATCTCATTCTTCTAAATATTTCTCTGGTATTTTTTTCATCCATCTACGACTTAGCCTTTGGTTTTGCAAACCTCCATTTCATATGTGTAGAAGTCCCATTTATTGATGGAGTAAAGCAGCAAAACCTCTACACTCCAGCATTTAAAAGTCAAAGAATGTCTTTGGTTTGTTGAAGCCTTTCAAAAGGGCACTTTCATGTAAGATTTATTGAGGTGAAATAGCCCTTCGAAAAACCAATAGCTTCATACAGCAGCAAAGTGTTTTGAAGGAGATCTTAGGAAAAGAATACTTAAACCTGGAGGCTATCCCCCCAAAAAATAATTCTCTTTTAGGGATGGGGGGCATGGAAATACCAGCCAAAGGTCAGGTGTGGTCCTCAGAAGGACAAATATGTCCACCTGGGAGCAAACTTCATTGCTAATCCTCTTGGCCAGATTCCCCTAACTATGGCAATTTTTCAGATATGTGGAATTCAACTCCTACATTTTTTCATTGATTCTACCTATGGAATTCTGGGAGTTGACATCTACACAACTAGAAATTGTAAAACTGAGAAACAACACCCCAGGTTGAGCATTGAATTCTTTTAGCTTATTCTGCAGGCAGTTTGTTTCTCTATGTCATGTGCCGCCTCTATGTTGGGGGTCAAGGGAAAGGGAGGGTTTTTCCTTCTCTTTCTGATCAAGATCCCCATGTTCAATGGGTGGGCCACTGTGTGACACAGAATCCAGGACTCGATGGGCTTTGGCCTAATTCAGCATGGTTCTTCTTATATGATTATATGTTCTTATGTTCTTATAGACCAGTGAGGGCAAACCTTTTTTTGCTCGGGTACCAAAAGGGCGCATGTACCCACGATATGCGCATGTACATGCCCACACCCATAATGCAATGTCCTCTCCACACACATGCATGCACAACCATAGCTGCCACACATACATGCACGCATATACCCCTCACTGAAGCCTCTGGAGGCTATAGATGGCGGAAAATGGGCCCAATGGGCCTACCGGAAATTTGTTTCAAAGCTTTCTTTAGGTCCATTGTGCCATTTTTTTTTGCCTTCCCTGGGCTTCAGGAGGCTTTCCCGAAGCCTGGAGAAGGTGAAACCGGTCTCCCCTTGCCTTCAGGCAGGCAGAAAATCAGCTGACAAGTCCGAATATGTGTTTTGGAGCTAATATAGGGCAATACATAGCATTCCCTCAGATATCAATCAATCCACTAGCTTGTCCATATACAGTAGTACCTCTACTTAAGAACTTTTCTACATAAGAACCGGGTGTTCAAGTTTTTTTGCCTTTACTTAAGAACCATTTTCTACTTAAGAACCCGAGCCCGGACACATTTCCCAGGAAATTTGAGAGCGGCACAAAGGCCCGGCCATTCTCCCTGGGTTTCTCTCTCTGGCACAGTGTATGGGAGGCAGTCTCGTGCTGGGTGTAAGGGAGGCGTGTACTCCTCCTCACCGTCTCAGAGTCCCACTTTCTTTCTTTTTTAAGCCTTAAAGTTTGGGATTTTAAAATCCCCCTCACCTCACCTTCTTACTTCGGCAGCGACTGTCCTCCTCCTCTTCTTCCTCCTCCTCCTCCCACCCAAATTCCGAGCTATTATTTCTTTCCTAATGGGTTTGCACGCATTATTTACTTTTACATTGATTCCTATGGGAAAAATTGCTTCTACTTAAGAACGTTTCTACTTAAGAACCTGGTCACGGAACGAATTAAGTTCTTAAGTAGAGGTACCACTGTATACGAATTTGGTATGAATGATTAGTGCATGTTGTTGAATCGTTTTTTAAATTTTAATTAGGATTTTAGTAATTGCTTGTTTCTTCTTGACTTCTTTTTATTATTGTCATTGTCATTGTAATTTTATATTGTTGTGAGCCACCCTGAGTCTTTCGGGATTGGGTGGCATAGAAGTCAAATTGAATGAATGAATGAATGAATGAATGAATGAATAAATGAATAAATAAATAAATAAATAAATAAATAAATAAATATGGCTCCACGTGCCACCTGTGGCACCCGTGTCATAGGTTCACCATCACGGCTACAGACTATATTTTAATATGATTGCTGTAAGAGTTGAACTAAGTTGTTTCGGAAGACATCCCATAGTGTGAACTTTAGGACTTCCCCCCCATTTCTTCTTAAGCTGATCTTTTGGGCGAATGTTTCCTTCTTACGTTCCCAGAAAGCCATGGAATAACATCAGCATGACAAGTGGAAACAGAATAATGCAGACTGTAGAAGATAGTAGAATGTAAGACCAAGCACTGAAGGTGAATATGGGAAGCCCTTGAAAGTTGTTCAAAATAAGAACTGTCCTTTCACAATTTGAGTCAGCTCCCTAGTTGGGTATCACTAGCTGTGATGAAGGCCAAGGTTGTGAATTATTTCAAAGAACAGCAAAAGTACATATAATTTATAGAATTGTAAGTCAGGTGTAGGTTCCACTGCCCTTTGCCACCAGTTCACATTGTGTATATTCATGAATATTATATAGTATAAACAGGAATATCATCTGCAAAGCATTCTTGCTAGTTTAATTAATAATCAGCCTGTTCCTAAAGGCATAACAAAGGAAAACAATATTCAGACTGAAAAGTATCTGTTATTGATGCAACAATATGGCTATATCAGATGTGAAATAATATAGGTCCATATCCAATTGCTTCATCAACTTGAACACACTTCACCAAGCTGTTTTAGAAACTTGCCATTCCTTTTGTTTTTCTCCCCCTTCCCTATGTTTTACAACAACAACAACAACAACAACAACAACAATAATAATAATAATAATAATAATAATAATTTATTAGATTTGTATGCCGCCCCTCTCCGAAGGAATGCATGGATAAAAAGACACCAAAGGAAAATCTTACTTGTTGTGGATTTTCAGTTTGTTTGTTTGCCTTTGAGTCAGTATTGAAACCTGGCAACTGCATGGAGTAATTATAGGACATGTCTAGGCTGAGTCTGAAGGGGGAGGAGGGCCAAATGTGTCATGAGTTTTGAGTCACTATACTCCCACAATAGACTTAAGTCCAGCCGACCATGAATTCTGTTGCTTCTTATCTAGCACAAATTAGTAGTTCAAATTCATGTGTACAGGTAGAAAATAAATGCATTGTACTTTTAACACCATCCTAGCTCCTGGTTTCGTGCACCTGACAGTAATCCCTGGAGTTTTCTAGATTAGATTTTCAGAAATTAGTATTATTATTATTGTTATTATTATTGTTATTGTTATTGTTATATTATTATTATATTATTATTATATTGTTATATTATTATAATATATTTATTATATTATATTATATTATATTATATTATATTATATTTTGTTGTTGTTGTTGTTGTTGTTGTTGTTGTTATTATTATTATTATTATTATTATTATTATTATTATTATTATTAATTAGATTTGTATGCCGCCCCTCTCCAAGGACTCGGAGCGGCTATTTGCCATTGCCTTATTTGCTGATTTGCCATTGCCTTATTCCTAGGGCTGAGACAAAGTGACTGGCCCAAGCTCTCCTAGCTGGTTTTGTGCCTACGATGGTATTTGAACTCACGGTCTTCCAGTTCCTAACCCAGTTCCCTTAACTGCCTCACCAGATTGGCTTTCTTTTCATGGATTATACAGATACATATTGCCAGTCGTGGCGTGTAACAAAAACCTGATAATTAATTTTCAAGGATATTGAAACAAGCTTTACCTAAATTAGACCATTTGGTTTAACAAGAATGCTATGTCACATTAGATTTTGGGTTTCCCAGATTTTAGGTTAGAACATTTGGCAGCTTTACTGGGAGAAAAAGAAGAAAAAAAGAGAGAGATTGTCTCCCCCCACCCCTCAGTATTAAAATGTGGAATTACTGAGATTCAGTAATTACAATGCAAAGTTAGAATACCCCGGCAACAGATGTGGAGATATCTACCAATTGCTACTGTTTTCAAAGGTGATTAGGCAAATTCATGGGCAAATGAGTGATCACTGGCTACTAATCTTAAATTATTAATTAATTGGATTTACCACCTCTAATCCTCTAAAAATCAAAGGTACATGTAATCCTAGACCCCAATTGAGCTCAAGATTTGTGTTGTTGTGAGAAAATTGTTATATGAGTTTTGCCCCAGTTTCCCCATTTCTTTGACTATGTCACAAAGGTGTTGGATCAAGGTGGTGCTGTGGATATTGCCTATCTGGACTTCAGCAAAGCCTTTGACATAAAGAGCTGATAGATAAATTAGTGAAGATTGGTCTTAATCCCTGGATAGTTCAATGGATTTGCAGCTGGCTGAAGCGTAGACATCAGAGAGTTATTGTTAATGGTGAGTATTCTGAGCAAAGTCAGGTTACAAGCGGTGTGCCACAAGGGTCTGTTCTGGGTCCTATTCTTTTTAATATGTTTGTGAGTGACATAGGGGAAAGTTTGGTAGGGAAGGTTTGCCTATTTGCTGGTGACTCTAAAGTGTTCAATAGGGTTGATATTCCTGGAGGTGTCTGTAATATGGTAAAAACAGCTTGTGACAATCCATTAATAAAACAACTCATGCCCTCATCACCTCGAGGTTCGACTACTGTAATGCTCTCTACATGGGGCTACATTTGAAAAGTGTTCGGAAACTTCAGATCGTGCAGAATGCGAGAGCAGTCATGGGCTTACCTAGGTATGCCCATGTTTCACCATCACTCCGCAGTCTGCATTGGTTGCCGATCAGTTTCCGGTCACAATTCAAAGTGTTGGTTATGACCTTTAAAGCCCTTCATGGCATTGGACCAGAATATCTCCGAGACCGCCTCCTGCCGCACGAATCCCAGCGACCGATCAGGTCCCACAGAGTGGGCCTTCTCCGGGTCCCGTCACCTAAACAATGTCGGTTGGCGGGCCCCAGGGGAAGAGCCTTCTCTGTGGCGGCACCGGCCCTCTGGAACCAACTCCCCCCGGAGGTTAGAACTGCCCCTTCTCTTCCTGCCTTCCGTAAACTCCTTAAAACCCACCTTTGCCGTCAGGCATGGGGGAACTGAAACATCTTCCCCTGGGAATGTTTAATTTATATATGGTATGCTTGTGTGTATGTCTGTTAGTATATGGGGTCTTTTAAATCTTTTAATTTTAAATTTGTTAGATTATTTATGATTTGTTTCCACGTGTTGTGAGCCGCCCCGAGTCTTCGGAGAGGGGCGGCATACAAATCTAAGTAATAAATAAATAAATAATAAACTAAAAACCCTTATTATAAAACCAAACATACACACAAACATATCATGCATAACTTGTAAAGGCCTAGAGGGAAGGAATATCTCAACTCCCCCATGCCTGGCGGTATAAATGAGTCTTGAGTAGTTTACGAAAGACAGGGAGGGTGGGGGCAATTCTAATCTCCGGGGGGAGTTGGTTTCAGAGGGCCAGGGCTGCCATAGAGAAGGCTCTTCCCCTGGGGCCCACCAAACAACATTGTTTAGTTGACGGGACCCGGAGAAGGCCAACTCTGTGGCACCTTATCGGTCGCTGGGATTCGTGCGGTAGCAGGCGGTTCCGGAGGTAATCTGGTCCATTACTGCTGGTTAGGTGAGCAGGGGGGAAATTCCCGCTACCAATTCTATAGAACTGGCAGGAACCCACCTCTGCCCCAGTCAGATAAGCTTTGATCAAAAATGATTAATGGAAGAATTGACTTCAGGAAAGAGAAAGAAAAGATCCAGACTCAGAATAGCACGTAGAGCTCTTGGAGATGAAATCTTTTTCTGTGTTACATTTCCAATCAGCTATTCTAGTCACACAGGAAGTCAAGAATGGCAGAAAAGCATATGGACCCAAGGAACAGCCTTTATAATGGGAGAAACAGTAGGGAGAAAAAAAGGGGGGGGGGGAGAAAATAAATAGTTATTTTTCTTCCTCCCATTTTTTCACTGTGCACTGTTTTTTGTTACGATGTTCTCTTTACTTAAATGGAACTTGGTTATATTTTTTATTATTTTTTATTATTTATTTTATCAAATACACAATGAGGGTTTTAGTGGGTATATATCTATATACACATAGTAAAATACATGATGAAGGTTATAGAGGAGATACTCATAGTAAAATATATCTATGAAAGAATAGAAAAGAAGATATAGGAATAGAACATATCAATGAAAGAATAGAAGAAGAGATATAGGAATAGAAGAAAGGTATAGGAGATATAGGAGAGCAATAGGACAGGGGACGGGAGCCACACTAGTGCACTTGTACTCGCCCCTTACTGACCTCTTAGGAATCTGGATAGGTCAACCGTAGATAATCTAAGGGTAAAGTGTTGGGGGTTTGGGGATGACACTATGGAGTCCGGTAATGAGTTCCAGGCTTCGACAACTCGGTTACTGAAGTCATATTTTTTACAGTCAAGTTTGGAGCGGTTAATATTAAGTTAAAATCTGTGTGCTCTTGTGTTGTTGTGGTTGAAGCTGAAGTAGTCGCCGACAGGCAGGACGTTGCAGCATATGATCTTGTGGGCAATACTTAGATCTTGTTTAAGGTGTCTTAGTTCTAAACTTTCTAGGCCCAGGATTGAAAGTCTAGTCTCATAGGGTATTCTATTTCTAGTGGAGGAGTGAAGGGCTCTTCTGGTGAAGTATCTTTGGACATTTTCAAGGATGTTAATGTCTGAGATGCGATATGGGTTCCAAACAGATGAACTGTATTCGAGGATGGGTCTGGCAAAAGTTCTGTAAGCTCTGGTAAGTAGTGTGAGATTGCCAGAGCAGAAGCTACGTAGGATTAGGTTTACAAGTCTTGAAGCCTTCTTGGCTATATAGTTGCAGTGGGCTTTGGCACTTAAATCTTTTGTTATTAGTATACCAAGGTCTTTAACCGAGTGGGGATTATCTGTGATAATTTGATTATTCAGTTCGTATTTGGAGTTTAGATTCTTCTTCCCAATGTGTAACTTCAGTAAGTTTCATCAATGAGGTGTCTATAGGACAGTGATGGTGAACCTATGGCAGGTGTGTCACAGGTGGCACATGGAGCCATCTCTGCGGGCACGTGAGCTGTTGCCCTAAGTCAGCTCCCGTTCCTGCAGTGCAATGAGCTTTTCAGTTGGAAAGCTGATAGCTGGAGTCCAGGATCCGAGCACTGCATATAGGGATGTGTAAGAACAATTAGGGTCCTATACGTTAGTTAAGAGAATTCCGTAGCATATTTTTTTGCAATAGAAACTTTTGTTTTCAATAACAGGCCTGTCCTGGTAATTCTGAAAAGTGATGCAATGCAAGAAATATTTTAGACAAACATGTTTATTACAAAAAAATGGGGGCAAAGGTCTTTAAGAAATAAACAGGAAGATAAATATCAATTAAGGATGAAATGTCAAAAGAAGACCTGATGGATAACAAGGAGAAAATGGAGTAATAAGTATTGGAGATAAACAACTCTAAATATGGACAGAAGGAAGGCGCATAAACAAGACACAAGAAACCTATAAAAGATGGTCCCTATATTTGAGTAATTTACCCCCAGGTACCTTTCTGTGACCTCTTCGGGTCCCTGTATGCATACCGGTCTGTTTTTTCTTTATTTTGTTGTTAATAAAATATTTTTTTCTTTTTGTTCTCTTAGTCTCCTGGAGATTTTTATAATAGGATGAGTTGCCGTTAACTGCCCCAGCTCCTACTCATCTAGCAGTACAAAAGCATGTAAATATGAGTAGATAAATAGGCACCACTTTAGTAGATAATAGCATCTGTGAATCTTTTGGCCACGCGACTACAGAAATATTTTCTGACAACTCTGAGAAGGAAATCTCCATTTATAATGGTGGTGTTTTGGTTTTTTTTGAAAAGCTATGTCCTATACCAGTGTTTCCCAACTTTGGCAACTTGAAGGTATTTGGACTTCAACTCCCAGAATTCCCCAGCCAGCATTTGCTGGCTGGGGAATTCTGGGATTTGAAGTCCAGATCTCTTCAAGTTGCCAAGGTTGGGAAACATTGTCCTATACAATGTTTGAGCTGTTTGAGTGTGTTTTGGGTTGTGGTGTGTTCAGTGAAGGGAGGCTTGTGGGTGGCTTGCCGGCCATGTGACCAGGTGGAAGTAGCTTGATGATCATGTGACCTGGGGGTGGCTTAAAGGTCATGTGACTGGCTTAAAGGTGGCCAACTTGACGTCACTCACGTCAAGGGTTTGGGTTAGGGTTAGGATGCCTGGCCTCTCCTCGCCTATTTACTATTACTGAACATCCAAAATATACTATTCTAGGTATATATGCCATATGTGTACATACATATTACACACAGGCACACAAAAATATAGATTATCTACTATATAAACTGTATGTGTATGTACAGATACATATGCACGCAGAGCTCTTCTAAAATTATACACATTCAACCTCACTTACTGCCATAGGAAAAACATACCCAGAGCCCAAAAGGGAAAAAAAGGGAAAAAAATCAACATTTTTCTACCAGTTTTGCATACCTGACCAAAGTTTTTCTACCGGTTCTGAGTGCCTGACCATACCCGTAGGAGGCCATCACTGAGTGTGATATAATTTAATGACATTATAAAATTGTACATGTGTGCATGAATGTGTTACATATTCTTTCTCGCTCCTTCTCCCTCCTTCCCTTCCTCCACCCCTCTCTATTTCTATCTCTTCTTTAATTCAGCAGAATGTAGGCTGAGTTTGAACTACTCAGTCTACATTTGGTTCAAAGTTCACTCATCAGCAGATTTGGCTTCTTCCACTTCTCCACCCTGGGTTTTAGCTTTTAGCAGCCGTAATTACCCAGTTAACTCACTCACTCAACTAAATCAAACAAACAAGCAACCCTTGATCAATTACTGAAGTTAGTCCAATTAATCAGCTAAGCGATTTTTTTTTTAAAGTCATTTTAAATAGAAGTGTTTACAAAGCTGAGAAGTAATGAGCACCATGATAAAAGAAGCTGTTTTTTTATTCCCTTCACCAGGAGTGTTCAGAGCTTCCATAATGCAGCTGTACGGATTTTTTTAAAAAAAGCTAAGGAAGGTTATGAAATGTATGTACTATTCCGATGTTCTAAATATTAATATTTGATTAATCTGTCAAAGATTATGGAGACATCATCAAGTGATGCCCACCAAATTATACAGACCAGTTCTCGTATACAGCACGGTGACTGTTAGTGACCATGGAATCTATCAGGATTTCCTGAATATTTGGTGTCCTGAGATTTTCACCCTGCCTTGACCATCAATACACCCTAATTACTAAGGGCTTCATATTTTATTAAACAGCTTATTGACGTTGCATAGCTGTTTCTTCCTATTAAAAATCATCTCTGCATCCAAGGCAATTTATTACACAGAGATGTGATATTTACACATCTTTGAATACTAAGAAGCCCAAAGGCCTTCCAAAATTAAACTTGATGTATGCCGTGTTTGAGTTTGCTCCACACCTAGGAAATACCTACATTAAAAATACACAAGCATAGACACTTTGAAATGCCTATGTAATGAAGCGAGTTGTATATAGTGTTAACAGGGCCAAGAAGCAATCGAAGAAAGAACCAAACTAGTAATAAAGAGACATTTCCTGACAGTTGGAACAGTTAATCAGTGGAATGGCTTGCCTTCAGAAGTTGTGGGTGCTCCATCGCTGGAATTTTTAAAGAAACGATTGGAGAACCATTTCTCTGAAATGGTACAGGATCTCCTGTTTGAGTAGGGGGTTGGAAGTAGAAGATCTCCAAGGTCCTTTCCAACCCTATTGCGGCCCTATTTGGACTGGGAGTCACTGCTCACAGTCACTCATGCCCTCATCACCTCGAGGCTCGACTACTGTAATGCTCTCTACATGGGGCTACCTTTGAAAAGTGTTCGGAAACTTCAGATCGTGCAGAATGCAACTGCGAGAGCAATCATGGGCTTTCCCAAAAATGCCCATGTAACACCAACACTCCGCAGTCTGCATTAATTGCTGATCAGTTTCCGGTCACAATTCAAAGTGTTGGTCATCACCTATAAAGCCCTTCATGGCACCGGACCAGGGTATCTACGAGACCGCCTTCTGCCGCACGAATCCCAGCAACTGGTTAGGTCCCACAGAGTGGGCCTTCTCCGGGTCCCGTCAACAAAACAATGTTGTTTGGCGGGGCCCAGGGGAAAAGCCTTCTCTGTGGCTGCCCCGGCCCTCTGGAACCAACTCCCCCCGGAGTTTAGAATTGCCCCTACCCTCCTCGCCTTTCGTAAGCTCCTTAAAACCCACCTCTGCTGTCAGGCATGGGGGAACTGAGATATTCTTTCCCCCTAGGCCTTTACAATTTATGCATGGTATGTTTGTTTGTATGGATGTTTGGTTTTACGATAAGGGTGTTTTAGTTGTTTTAGTATTGGATTTCCATGCTGTTTTTTATTACTGTTGTTAGCCGCCCCGAGTCTATGGAGAGAGGCGGCATACAAATCAAATCAAATCAAATCAATCAATCAATCAATCAACCAATCAATAGATAAACCCTGTTATTCTAAAGATGTGAAACAGGCAAGCAAAATAATCAAGCAATTGGACAGCCTTCTCCAAGAGGTGACAAGCTTGAAAAAGCTAAGCTGCCTATCCTCATTTTCAGCTCTGAGAACTATAGTGGCATTTGCAAGAAATAGCACTAGAAGGGTCTATGGATGGTGAAATGTTTACGGCCCTTTTCCCTGTTGGGGGATATTTATTCCTTTAAAATAAGACAGTACTGGTAAAAATGGGGGGGGGGTCTCGAGTTACCCATCCCTGCCTAAAGAAACAATAAAGCTGGATTTTTTCAGTTGGGAAATACAAAAATGAGTAAGGAGGACAAAAGAGATAGTTAAAGAATAAAACAATGATAGGTTCCTTCTTCATAGAGGACAGTCCTACATATCAAGGAGTAAATAACGTGTAGTCTTTGAGGGACATTAGCCCTCCAAAACCAGTTTTTAGACCCAAGAATCTTCCCACTGCGATCTGATCTGATCTATCTTATGGCATAGACTATACTGTACTAGACTAGACTAGACTACACTAGACTAGACTCTGCCTGACGACAGAGGTGGGTTTTAAGGAGCTTGCGAAAGGCAAGGAGGGTGGGGACAATTCTAATCTTTGGGGGAAGCTGGTTCCAGAGGGTCGGGGCCGCCACAGAGAAGGCTCTTCCCCTGGGTCGGGTCAGACGACAATTTTTAGTCGTCGGGACCCGGAGAAGGCTGACTCTGTGGGACCTAACCGGTTGCTGGGATTCGTGCGGCAGAAGACGGTCCCGGAGATATTCTTGCCCGATGCCATGAAGGGCTTTATAGGTCATAACCAACACTTGTTTGCTTCTCATCCAAGAAGCTTCTTCTGTTCATGGTGGCAACTGAAGGAGCTTCTCAGATGAGAAGCAAAACCTCTTCTAAGAAAACCAAAGGAAGTCCAGTTGCTTTTGGGAGAAGCACCGCTTGGCATGGTGTCCTTTTGATTTCTTGGGTGTTCATGGAAGCATGTGAGATTTTCCTTGGGATTTTGAAAAAAAAATGTTGCGATTAATTTATGGATTATACTACTTTTTCCAACTGTTCTTTTCCATTGAAGATGCAGTAAACTCGGTTGTTGATTTTCATAGCTATGGTTTAAGGGGCTTCTGTATCCCCCCAAAGGAGGGGAGTTTGGAGTGCCTAATACTAACCAATAGAAAACCTGTGTGTTTGTGTGTGTGTGTGTGTGTGTGTGTGTCTGTGTGTTTGAATGATTTCTTATGAATTATCTCTTTGACCACCAGTGCAGGTTCCTACTGCATCACATTTTTGATTGAAGCCATAGATGCAATTTAAATTTAAAATAATATCCGGCATGTTGGCTTTGATATTTCAGGTAGTCCAGGCAAACTTTGTGCAAAATTATCCTGTCACCACTACAAACATTATTCTACATTTGTCTGCCACCAAAACCTTAGGAGCAGAAAAGATTTTATCAAATTTCCTGACAGGTTTAGACTTTGCCTGGAGTTCTCTACACGCTGGACTTGTGAATGCATTTGGGATGCCCTGCTGAACATGAGTATTTTGAAGCTGACACTATTTAGTCACATCGGGAAAAAAAAAATGTAACTTGCATTGTGTAAGTTGTGAGGCTCCTGTTGAATGAGTATGATATATGAGCAGTTTCCTAGGAAAAAAGGTATTGAATATTTATTTTTTAGCCTACCTTTGGTTCTGCGAGAAAGATAGCTTTTGGAAATGGATAGAGAAATTCATAGAGATGTCAAACAGTGGCTAAATCTATCAGGTTGCTGGAAATAACATTCATGATTGGAGACAGTATATTTTTGAACGTTAGGTATTTGAAGTAAATCTCGGAAAGGTTTTAGCTTTGTAGGGAGAATTTCTACAGAATCTTGTTTGGTGTTAAAAAGCGAAGGATGACATGATCCACTGGGGCTCTTTTATTCATAACCTGAAAGTTTTTGTGGGGTCGTTGGTACTCTCTGAACTTGGTGCTTTTCTTGCAGACGTTTCATTACCAAACTAGGTAACTTCATCAATACTAAAGGAGAATGGGTTTACTTTTATTTTTGTATACTTGTGATTTACCTTATATCAGAGTTGGCACCAGTGTTTTTGGTGTTCTAATTCCTTGATTACCATATTGTTTACTGCTAGCTTGTTTGTCTGTGTTGGTAATTCCTTGATTGGGGTGTTGCTTTCTCTGATTAATCTTGAAATTAATCTCTGCTCGTGTGGATGTTGATTTGTGATCTTGATGAGTTTTTGGTCCTTTTGTTTCCTTTTGGTCTTTCTGGTTGCCTCTTTTGAGTGGCATGTACATGTTTGTTTGTTTTAACTCCACGTGCCTGAAAGTTTTTTCTTTCTTTCTTTTCTTTGTTAGTTATTTAAAATCAATTTTTAAATTAGGTTTAATTATGCTTAGAAGAGACGCTTTGCCCATCCATGGAACTTAAACGTAGGCATGCTGAATTGAAGTCTTGTTGTGGTTTCAAAGAATCTACTCTTAAGTATAACTTCAACCCAGAATTATTATTATTATTTTTTATTATTATTATTATTATTATTATTATTATTATTATTATTATTATTAATTAGATTTGTATGCCACCCTTCTCATAATTTAAAGTAAAGAAAACACAATATACATGAATTGGTAATTGGTGAGATGGGTGGCTGTATAAACCAAACAAACAAATTAATTGCACACATTGATTAAAATGTGCTTCGGCTGTTATCTCTAGCCAGCATCTTAAAAAGCCCCCACTGGAAATATAAATCTAACCAATGTAAAAGCTGCCAGTTACCCAGGGCTTTCCCTGTTTTCTCCAGCAGTTTACTGTATCTCCGTCATCAATGAATTTCATTAGAGAGCCAGTTGGAAAATGTTTGGCATTTCATGGATTTTCCCTTTATTTCCATCTTATTATTCATCACCATCAATATTTTCTAGAGGGCCCATATTCCATATCCTGCTTTGATATTTTGAAGTCTCCAGTCACAATTGCTATCTCTTTCAGTATTTTAATTTTGCTTTTTGTATACACATATGTATATATAATGTATTTTGTAATTCTACCTACCTACCTCTCTCTCTCTCTCTCATCTATCTGTCTGTCTGTCTGTCTGTCTGTCTGTCTGTCTGTCTATCTGTCTATCTAATCTATCTATCTAATCTATCTATCTGTCTGTCTATCTATCTAATCTATCTATCTATCTAATCTATCTATCTATCTATCTATCTATCTATCTATCTTTATCTATCTATCTATATCTATCTCTATCTATCTATCTACTCTACCTATGTACCATACCTACCTACCTACTTACCTACCTACCTATCATCTATCTGTCTGTCTGTCTGTCTGTCTGTCTGTCTGTCTGTCTGTCTGTCTGTCTGTCTGCCTCTTTCCCTCTCTCTATCTCTCTAAACTCTCTCTATCTATCATCTATCTATCTATCTATCTATCTACCTACCTACCTACCTACCTACTGTACCTACCTACCTACCCACTCATCCATCCATCCATCTCTCTTCTAAGAACAATTATAATATATAATATAATAACAGAGTTGGAAGGACCTTGGAGGTCTTCTAGTACAACCCCCTGGGGTTAGGTAGGAATCCAGCAAGTGATCACCTTGGCGTCCTTAGCAACCTGCCGGTGACGTCAAAGCTCCGAACGCCGAACACGACCCCCGAACTTTGCCCGAAGTTTGAAAAAAATTTCGGGTTCGGCATACCGAACAATGCAAAATTCGGTACGGACCCGAATTGGTGCAGGTTCAGTTTCGCCCATCACTACTCAACATCCTTTTTACATCATGGTGACCAAAACTGAATGCAGTATTCCAAGTGGGGCCTTACCAAGGCATTATAAAGCGATATTAACACTTCACGTGATCTTGATTATTATATCCCTCTGTTAATGCAGCCTAGAACTGTGTTGGCTTTTTTGGTAGCTGCTGCACACTGCTGGCTCATATTTAAATGGCTGTCCACTAGGACTCCAAGATCCCTCTCACAGTTACTAATATTGAGTGAGGTATCCCATATACTGTACCTGTGCATTTATCTTTGTGGATTCTCAAGAATCGTACAATTTCTGACTGATCTTATCACTTTGTAGTGAGCTAGGAGTTGAGAGAACCAAGGTAGGTGATATAGGTGATTATTCACAGTATAGAAATAAATCTGCACTTGGATAAACTATCCGTAGAGAAAGATCCACATGCTTGGAGCCCATAATTTCTGTAAAGAAGATTCTACTGAGCACAACATTCCTTTGAGGGAAGAGAATATATTGCAAGTAGAGACTTCTGCAGCCTCAGAGGCATTTGTCAAAATGAAGGAAGCAACACAAGCTCTTCCCTTCTCAATCGCAACCTCCTGACAGAAGGAGTGGTGCTTGCATCCTGACACAAAAATGCTGTTTCCATCCTTTGCTCCTTTTTGACCTCTGATGGATGCTTCTGGCTGCAACATTTGCTTACGGGGCCCGTTGTGCATTTGTATGTGTTCAGCAGTCTGAACTGGTACATTTTCCCCCTTGGTCGGGCATAGCACTGAAAAGAAACATCTGAAAGGCATGTTCATTTGGGAAACATTTAAAAAAGAAGAAAGAAGGAAGGAAGGAAGGAAGGAAGGAAGAGCACAACACAAAAGAAAAATCCTTCTCTATCTATAAACTCAGTCTAGAAGCTTCTCATTTCAGTTAAGTCTGTTTAGACTTTGATTTAGTGGTGATGAAGCAATAATGTATTTTTTTTACATATTGACTGACAGATTTTTGAGAACATCTTAACAGTGGCAGTGATCTTAGATGGCTTGTCCACCTGCATGGCCAGGTAGGGTGCTCACTTACTGAAAATAGGCAATGTATTTGCTGTGGTGAACTTGGTGCTCTTTGAAATTGTGCAAATGTTTCATTACCCAAGTAGGTAACATCAACAATGCTGACAACATGGTGTTAACAACATCAGCGATGATATTACCTAGTTCGGCAATGAAACATCTGCAAGAGAACAATCAAGGTGTTCTGCCCCAGCTATGGCCCGCAAAGAATGCAGCATACACAAATTCTGTCCAAACCTTAGTTTACTAAATTAAAGAATACTAATGAGTTTTTTAAATAGTCATCAAATCAGTTAACATTGGCTGTTAATTCAACTTCATTAACAGACAGCATGAGTCCATGAAATAATAAATCAAGTCTGAGCAAACAATCTTGAAGATATTAGGAAGCTTACAATGATTGGCAAAATGCCCAGAAGCAATTTGCAGGAAGAATGCCAAGAGAGAGAACAAGAGCCGAACAGACCTTTCTGAATTGAAGACACAAAGGCTCCAAACTTGACTAGAGAAAATATGACTTTAGCAACAGAGTGGTTAATACCTGGAAATCACTACCTGACTCTGTGGTTTCATCACCTAACCCCTAAACGTTACCTTTAGACCAGTGATTTTCAACCTTTTTTGAGCCACGGCACATTTTTTACATTTACAAAATCCTGGGGCACACCGCCAACCAAAATGACACAAAATGACACTCGAACACAGTACATATTATATATATAGTTGATCATATAGTTTCTAAATGTATTTATACTCACTTAGTGTGAAACCTGGGCCTGTTTCGATGAGCACAAAAGGGATATCCAGGCAGGAATGGTAATTTGGGGACCCATGTTTAATTTCCCCATGGCACACCTGACTATGTCTCATGGCACACTAGTGTGCCGTGGCAAGCTGGTTGAAAAACACTGCCTTAGACTATCCATAGTTGACCTCATCTGATTCCTAAGGGGCATATAAGCACACCACTGTGCCTATCATCCCTGTCCTAGTGTTCCCCTTTATCAGTACCCATCTTATGTATAAAAACTATGTTATATCTATGTATATTGCCAATATGTACTTGACAAACAAACAAACAAGCAAACAAACAAATAAATAAATAATTTTTAAAAAAAGAACAAATGTTTTCTCCTGAAAATTGCTGCAGCCGTCATCAGCCTTTAAATAGGCTAGCGGAGTGGCCAATTAGCCTCAAGCCTTACTCCTGAGGAGACCTCCTCCTGAGGAATCATTCTTGCCTTTTGGCAGCTCTGCATGCCTGTGCATTGAGAATAGGCTCCTCCTCTTCTTCCTCATCATTGATGGGAGCTTCTGGAGGTTCTGAAGGCCCTGGCTGAATTTCTGCCTCTGACACCAAGTCATCTCCAGCCTCCTCACTGTCCGACTCAGGTGCCATCCACACAGGCCAATGATGTGTCAGGATTTAAAACCTGTGGTAATATTCCAAGTACAGTGGAATTGTGTAATTACTATAAAGTAGAAGGAATGCTGAGTTACAGGGCATCAGCAGAACGATGCAATCTGTTCTACAACCTGATTTGTCAATACTTGTATATATGGTAATACACCTTTGCATAGGTGTGGTTAGTGGTTTGTGATTGATCTATAGTGGTTGGTTGGTTGGTCTGTTGTGGTTTAGTCTAGTGTAATAGTTCAGCTAGGTGTTCCATAATAGAGTATGGAATTAATAGTTTTTGATATTAAGAAAAAGTAAAAATCTTCTGCAGAAAGAACTCCTGCTGTAGTGACTTTATTAAGCAAACTGTCCAGTGATTGGTCTCCTCCACACTTCTAACGCAAATTCAAAAATAACTCTGACATGGTGGATCACCACATCAGCATCTTCTCTGTCGGGATCCGCTACCAGCTGCATCGGCTGCTGGCGGGCCACAACACAGAAAAGAGCAACCAAAATGATTAGGGGATTTGAAACCAAGTCTTACAAAGAGTGGTGCCACTTTCCGCACAACTCCAGCCTTCTCCCGCCCCGGCCGGCGCTGGGCATGGATAGCCTAGAGAAAAGGAGGGGCAGAGGAGACATGATAGCTATATATGGTAATATAGGAGGAAAGTAGATGGAGGAAAATGTCCCCCACAACAGCAGGACGTTCCCAAAAACAACGGGATCTACCGGATAGACGCTGGACGCCGAGTGGTTACATGGTGGGCACGCTCGACGTCGGAGGGCTTTGCGGTGGACATACTCGGTGCTGGAGTGCCTGGAAGAAGGAGGGCCTGCCATTATAGTGAACAAGGAGATTGTGAGAAAGAAACTGCCAGATTGAAATTGACAGTATGAAAACCTTGTGGCTGCTGGATGCTATAACTGAAGACCAGGAGATACAGAGATACCTCTCAAATAACAGCAGAAGTACTGGTAGACATTTGGGGCGACCCATGAGAGACCGGGGGTGTCGTGGAGGTGAGAAAGCTGATAACAACGATAGTGGCAAAGAGAAAACCTGGGAGGACAGAGAACAGAGTTTATACTCAGGACTGTTTGTCCTACTAATAACATCATACATCCCTTGGACTCACCTTTTTAGACTGGATGATATCTATATGAACTTGGCTTAATTGATTAATTAACTGACCAGTTGAAATATCTTCTACCTATATTTTTATTTTTATTACTTATATTTATCTATATTTTTAATAATTAATATTTTAATAATATGAACTGTTAGTTTTATATTAACTCTTTTTAATTAAATTATTGTGGAGATTTTTAAGTGGATGGGAGGATGGTAGTGATGGCATGAATGAATGGGACTATTTTAGTAATTATTGGAATGAATGGAATACTGTGAATGAAAATGAATGGGAGGGGGGTGATAGATGGAATGGAGTGGGTGGGGGGGATTATAATATGTATGGAATGAATGAATATGACATGAATGGAATTTTTGGCACACCTGACGCTGGAGGGGCAGGAGGGGAGGGGACACTTATCTCTGGGGTGGCAGAGGGTCAAAATATCCCGGTCTTGCTGGGGAGAGGCAGGTATGGCGGAAGCCATGGAGCTAGCCGTTCCAGGGGAAGGAGGGATTGCTGCTTAGTAGCGATCCCTTCTTCAGGCTCCATGAGCTTAACTCAAGGCACTGGTGATGAGTGTAATTCTGGCCCTGGGCTCAAGTTGTTGCTACTCAATGCCAGGTCGGTGGTAAATAAAGCTCTCCTCATCCGGGATCTGATCCTGGATGAGGAGGCCGACCTGGCTTGTGTGACCGAGACCTGGCTGGGCCCAGAGGGAGGAGTTCCTCTCTCTGAAATTTGCCCAGCTGGGTTTGGGGTATGGCACCAACCTCGACCCCAGGGAAGGGGGGGAGGAGTGGCTATTATAGCCAGGGAGAGTCTTGGCCTGCGTAGGCTCATTGCTCCAGAGGTTGCGGGTTGCGAGTCCCTCCTGGTGAAGTTGGACTTAGGGGTTCAGGTGGGCTTGTTACTCACGTACCTGCCTCCCAGCTGCGTGTCAACAGCCCTGCCTGTGCTACTCGAGGAGGTGGCCGGGCTGGCGGTGGAGTTCCCCGGACTTATCGTCCTGGGGGACTTCAATCTGCCGTCGCTCGGCGGTTCCTCTGGACTGGCACAGGAGTTCATGGCCACCATGACAGCCATGGACCTGACTCAAGTAGTTCAGGGTCCGACTCACGAGGGTGGGCACGTACCCGATATGATATTCCTCTCTGAGCAACTGAGTAATGATCTGAGATTAAGGGGCTTAGAAGTGTTGCCTTTGTCGTGGTCAGATCATTTCCTACTGCGGCTTAACTTCCTGGCTCCAATCCTTCCCCACAGGGAGGCGGAACCAATTAGGAGGTTCCGCCCCAGACGCCTGATGGATCCAGAAGGCTTCCAGATGGCGCTTGGGGTTATTCCAGATACACTTATCCACAGTTCGGCAGAGTCTCTTGCTGAGGCCTGGAACAAGGCTGCAGGGGAGGCTCTTGACCGGATTGCGCCGTTGCGACCTCTCCGCGGCACTAGACCCCGTAGAGCTCCATGGTTCAACGAGGAGCTCCGGGTGTTGAAGCGCCAGAAGAGACGTCTGGAGAAGCGATGGAGGAAGAGTAAGTCCGAATCCGATCGAACACTTGTAAGAGCTCATATTAAGACTTACAAAGTGGCGCTCAAGGCGGCAAGATGCGCGTATCATGCCGCCTTGATTGCATCAGCGGAATCACGCCCGGCCGCTCTGTTTAGGGTAACCCGCTCCCTTCTTAATCAGAGGGGAGTTGGGGAGCCCTTGCAGAGTAGTGCCAAGGATTTTAACACGTTTTTCGCTGATAAAATCGCCCGGATCCGAGCGGACCTCGACTCCAATTGTGAAACAGAGTCGACTGACAATGAGTCAGTCGAGGTGACTGGGGCTAAACGTCTTTGTCCATCTGTCTGGGAGGAGTTTGACTTGGTGACACCTGATGAAGTGGACAAGGCCATTGGAGCTGTGAGTTCCGCCACCTGTTTACTGGATCCGTGTCCCTCTTGGCTGGTTTCGGCCAGTCGAGGGGTGACACGGAGCTGGGTCCAGGAGATTGTCAACGCCTCCTTGGGGAGGGGGTCCTTTCCGCCCCTTTATAAGGAGGCGGTTTTGTGCCCCCTCCTCAAGAAGCCTTCCCTGGACCCAGCCGTGCTTAATAACTACCGTCCAGTCTCCAACCTTCCCTTCATGGGGAAGGTTGTCGAGAAGGTGGTGGCACTTCAACTCCAGCGGTCCTTGGATGAAGCCGATTATCTAGGTCCTCAGCAGTCTGGATTCAGGCCCGGCTACAGCACGGAAACTGCTTTGGTCACGTTGATGGATGATCTCTGGCGGGCCCGGGACAGGGGCTTGTCCTCTGTCCTGGTGCTCCTTGACCTCTCAGCGGTTTTCGATACCATCGACCATGGTATCCTTCTGCGCCGGCTGGAGGGGTTGGGAGTGGGAGGCACTGTTCTTCAGTGGTTCTCCTCCTACCTCTCCGGTCGGTCGCAGTCGGTGTTAGTGGGGGGGTCAGAGGTCGACCCCGAGGTTTCTCCCTTGTGGGGTGCCTCAGGGGTCGGTCCTCTCCCCCCTGCTATTTAATATCTACATGAAACCGCTGGGTGAGATCATCCGAGGGCATGGGGTGAGGTATCATCAATATGCCGATGATACCCAGTTGTACATCTCTACCCCATGTCCAGTCAACGAAGCAGTGGAAGTGATGTGCCGGTACCTGGAGGCTGTTGGGGCCTGGATGGGTGTCAACAAACTCAAACTCAACCCAGACAAGACGGAGTGGCTGTGGGTTTTGCCTCCCAAGGACAATTCTATCTGTCCATCCATTACCCTGGGGGGGAATTATTGACCCCCTCAGAGAGGGTCTGCAACTTGGGCGTCCTCCTCGATCCACAGCTCACATTAGAAAAACACCTTTCAGCTGTGGCGAGGGGGGCGTTTGCCCAGGTTCGCCTGGTGCGCCAGTTGCGGCCCTATTTGGACCGGGAGTCATTGCTCACAGTCACTCATGCCCTCATCACCTCGAGGCTCGACTACTGTAACGCTCTCTACATGGGGCTACCTTTGAAAAGTGTTCAGAAACTTCAGATCGTGCAGAATGCAGCTGCGAGAGCAATTATGGGCTTCTCCAAGTATGCCCATATCACTCCAACACTCCGCAGTCTGCATTGGCTGCCGATCAGTTTCCGTTCACAATTCAAAGTGTTGGTTATGACCTATAAAGCCCTTCATGGCACCGGACCAGAATATCTTCGCGACCGCCTCCTGCCGCACGAATCCCAGCGACCGGTTAGGTCCCACAGAGTTGGCCTTCTCCGGGTCCCGTCGACTAAACAATGTCATCTGGCGGGACCCAGGGGAAGAGCCTTCTCTGTGGGGGCCCCGACCCTCTGGAACCAGCTCCCCCCTGAGATTAGGATTGCCCCCACCCTCCCTGCCTTTCGTAAACTCCTTAAGACCCACCTTTGCCGTCAGGCATGGGGGAACTAAAACACCTCCCCCTTGCCCATGTTGTTCTGTTGATTGATTGACTGTGTGCCTGTTTTTTATATATACTGTTTTTATGAGATTATTAATTTAAATTGTAACTGGATGGGTGGGCATTGGATTTGGTATTGTGTACCGTACTGTTTTTTTATTATTGTTGTGAGCCGCCCCGAGTTTGCGGAGAGGGGCGGCATATAAATCCAATAAACCTAAACCATAAACCTATATACAGGCATATGAAGGGTTGCCACAGAGAGGAGGGGGCCACTCTATTCTCCAGAGCACCAGAGGGCCGGACGAGGAACAATGGCTGGAAGTTGACCAAGGAGAGATTCAACCTAGAAGTAAGGAAGAACTTCCTGACGGTCAGAGCGATCAACCAGTAGAACAACCTGCCTGCGGAAGTTTTGAGCTCCCCAACTCTGGACACTTTCAAGAGGAGATTGGACTGCCATTTGGCTGGGGTGCTTTAGGATTCCTGCTCAGGCAGGGGGTTGGACTTGATGACCTGCATGGTCCCTTTCAACTCTAACAATAAATAAAAACACAAGATTGGTCTGGTCACTTTAGTATATCTTCCGCTGAAAAGGGAGAGGAAGAATGTGAAATGTTCATAGGAGAAAATGTTTGTTATGCTCATTAATGGGCTAATTTTAGATAATTCTTAATATTAGATTTGTTACATTGTATACTGTTATTATTATTGTTGTGAGCCGCCCCGAGTCTTTTGGAGAGGGGCGGCATACAAATCTAATAAATTATTATTATTAATTATTATTCTTACCGAAAACTTTACTACCACACTGTGGACAAGGGACAGGTTAAGAATTAAGGCCACAGATGACGCCAAAGTTTCCATTGCCAAGCAAGGCAGTCGTTGGTGAGTCACACATGATTGTATGACCTTTTTATTTTGCCCGGGTTGTTAAGTAAATCACACAGGGCTTCCTCTGGAATCAGCACCCCCCAGAGATCCACACTGTCCCCACCCTCCCTGCCTTCTGCAAGAGTCTCAAGACTCATTCATGCCACCAGGCTTGGAGGCCATTAGACCAGTGATTTTCAACCTTTTTTGAGCTGTGGCACATTTTTTACATTTACAAAACCATGGGGCACATTGAGGGGGGGGGGGGCGGCGGCTAAAAAAATATTGGACAAAAGAATTCTCTCTCTTCCTCCCTTTCGCTCTATTTCCCTCTCCCTTCCTCTTTTTTTCTCTCTTCCTTCTTTCCTCTTTTTTACTCTTTCTCCCTATTTCCCTCTATGTCTTTCTCTCTCCCACCTTCCCTCCCTCTCTTTCTCTCTCTCTCTTGCTTTCTTTCTTTCTCTCTCTTTCTTTCTTTCTCTCTTGTTCTCTTTCTCTCTCTCTCTCTTTCTTTCTCTCTCTTGCTTGCTTTCTCTCTTGTTCTCTTTCTCTCTTGCTTGCTTTCTCTTTCTCTCTCTTGCTTTCTCTTTCTCTCTCTTGCTTTCTCTTTCTCTCTCTTGCTTTCTCTCTCTCTTGTTTTCTTTCTCTGAGCTTCGCGGCACACCTGACCATGTCTCGCGGCACACTGGTTGAAAAACACTGCATTAGACTACAAATTTAGTGTATGTTTGTTGTGTGAATGGCAATGACTGATTTTAATACTACTAGGGATTTTAGAGTAACTGTTTTAAATTAATTGGATTATGATGTTGCATTGTTATTTTATAAATCAACTAACTAACTAACTAACTAACTAACTAACTAACTAACTAACTAACTAACTAACTAACTAACTAACTTTGCTTGTTGGAAGCCAGCAAGGAAGATTGCATATTACAAGATGCCGGGATCATTATAAAGATTTGCAAGTTGTCTGAAATGCCTGAATTTTGATCATGGGACCATGAGGGATGATGCAACAGTTGAAGGGTGTGGGAACCAATTGTCTCTCTTTTTCCCCCCATCACCCTTGAAAGACACTAAATGAAAATTGTAAGTTGAGGATGAGCTATAGTCAGATGCTGATCTTGCATAAGTTCTTGCCTTCAACTGTAAAATTTTATTTTTATTTTTTATTGGTAGTATACAAAAATATAACACATTCCATATTTACAGCAGCACGAAGCTTAAAACTTCAGCCTGATGATGGTGAATGTGATTTCACCGAAACGTCGCATAGACACTCAAAATATTACACGGGGCAAAACCCGAACTCAGAACAATCTACAAATATAACAATGTTTATATATGTGATGCTAGTAGGAGAGAAACATTAGGACGGGATGGTAGGCATGCTGGTTCACTTATGCGTACCCCTTACTGATCTCTTAAAATAGGGTGAGTTCAACAGTGGCTAGTCAAAGGGTAAAGTTTTGGGGGTTAGGTGATGATACTACAGAATCAGATAGTGAGTTCCATGCATCAGCTACTTGGTTACTGAAGTTGTATTTCCTGCAGTCGAGTTTGGAGTGGGTTACTTTAAGTTTGTATCCGTTGTGTGCTCATGTGTTGTTGTGGTTGAAGCTGAAGTAGTTGTTGACGGGAAGGAGGTTGTAGCAGATTATTTTTTGGGCTATAGATCGTGTTTAAGGGATTTGTTTGACCTACAATCAGTAGAAAACAGAAGAGAATACAGTGGTACTTCTACCTAAGAACGCCTCTACTTACGAACTTTTCTAGATAAGAACCGGGTGTTCAAGATTGTTTTTGCCTCTTCTCAGGAATCATTTTGCACTTACAAACCCGAGCCTCCGGAACTGTAACTGGAAAAGGCAGGGAGAAGCCTCCATGGGGCCTCTCTAGGAATCTCCTGGGAGGAAACAGGGATGGAAAAGGTGGGGAGAAGCTTCCATGGGGCCTCTCTAGGAATCTCCTGAGAGGAAACAAGGCTGGAAAATCTGGTTTCCCCAATCACACACATTATTTGCTTTTACATTGATTTCTATGGGAAAAATTGCTTCTTCTTATAAACTGTTGTTAGCCGCCCCGAGTGTACGGATAGGGGCGGCATACAAATCTAAATAATAATAATAATAATAATAATAATAATAATAATAATAATAAACAACTTTTCTACTTAAGTACCTGGTCACTGACTGAATTAAGTTCATAAGTAGAGGTACCACTGTATTTGTAATTTAGGTTTTGGGATCCCTAAATTACAAGCCCTGTTGCTCACTGAATAGCCATGGAGGACATTTAAAATTCTCATTCCTTTATGCTGGGTGGCCCCAGAATTTATTCCTGCATCTAAGACACAGAGCTTAATTAAGAAGGCACAATAGTCTCCTTACAGTAAACGCTCTAAAAAAAACCCAAAACAGATGAATTCTCTTGAACGGTGGAAGAAAGCAAGGGAGGAACGAGAGACAAGAGGAACGAAAACTCCTGTTATTCCCCCCATGGCCACTAGGGGTACCTTTGTACCATTTTTCACCCGGCAAGCAAATTCGGAGTTGAAAAACTGTGATAGAGGAAAAAGCGACGTTGTCGGTGTTCTTTCTCCCTCTTTTCCATTTTTTTTCCAAAGCGAGCGCTATGCATCCAGGAGAGAGAGAGAAGGAGGAGGATTAAACTCCCCCTTGCCCAGAGAACATCCTCCCGACGCGGTGTGCGGTGCCAAATCGCCTCCCCTGGACCTCAACCGAAGGGGACTTTCCCATTTAGAGGGCAATTTCCAACCGAGCGCAAAAAATAATAATATATCTATTGGATTTAGTCGGATTATCTGGGTTGCATCCGAAAGGGAAAAAAAGAAGAAGAAAAGAAGTAGGGGGATTTTTATTTTTATTTTATTTTTTTGGATCCATTTTCATAGGAGGTCCTCGCCCCGATGGTGGATTTAAATGGAGGTGGCGACGGCGGCTCGGTTCAGGAGCTCGACGCCGACGAATTCCGGATGGGATAGTGGGGTTTCCCCCCCTTTTTGGGGGTGATTTCGCAGCCTCGGGAAGAAGAGGACGGAGGGGGAGAAATTTGCACGGATCGCGGCGATTTGGAAGCGTCCAAGGGGGATTATTGAAAGAGACCCAGCCTCGCGACTTACAGCCTTTTGGTTTTTCGTTTTTTTAAAAAAAGGTGGATCGCGCTTGGGAATCCGGCGAATTTACGCTTTGAAAAGCGATGGACTCGCGTTGAAAAGAAAAGGGGGGAAAAGGCAGCCTTTGCGAATTGGTAAATACTTTGACTCGTTTGTTTGTCTCTCTCTTCTCTCTCTCCTTCCTTCCTTCTTTCTTTCCCCCTCCCTCCCTTCTTTCCTTCCATCCATCCTTCATCCCCCCTTCTTTCCTTCCTTCCATCCTTCCTTCCCCTCCTTTTCTTCCTTCCATCCATCCTTCACCCCCCCTCCTTTCTTTCTTTCCTTCCTTCCATCCTCCCTCCCTCCCTTCCATCCATCCTTCCTCCCCCCTCCTTTCCTTCCTTCCCCCTCTTTTCCTTCCTTCCTTCCTTCCTCCCTCCCTCTTTTCTCAATTGACCAAAA